>NW_025363392.1:0-1170 GCF_016433145.1 Gracilinanus agilis
ATTGATTAAACCAGGCACCAGTGGAAATTGCAAAGAAGGAGATTTGGATCTGTGTTTGGAAAAACTTCCTAATAGTCTGAGCTTTACAGACAGGAAGTGGATTTTCCCCTCTTAAGAGGTCTTTAAATTAGATCCACTTGCTTAAGTTTTGTGAAATGGATTCTTAGTCAGCTATGGACTGGGACAGACATCTTCTCCTGTAGCTTAAGCTTGTAGCTTGAGTTTCTTTGCTGGTGAGTGGCTGGTATTTGCTCCCTCCATATATGTATAGGGCAGGAAATGAGAGGAGTGACAGAGCGTGGTGGGGGGAGAGAATTAGTTGGGGGCTCTTAGGGACAAGGGGCAATCCCATCACCTTGCTCTGGATTTCCCCAGGGCCATTAGCTTCAGATTGACAGTCCTGAAAAGTTGATAAAAATGGAGGTTTAGATAGGTGTATGTCCACCCTCCTCATTTGTGTTTCTTGTAGACAACATATGGTAGGATTTTGGTTTCTAATCCACTCTGCTATTTGCTTCCTTTTTATGGGCGAGTTGATCCCATTCACATTCAGAGTTATAATTATCAGTTTTGTATTCCTCAACATTTTGGTATCTTCTCCTAGTTCTACCCCTTCTTCTTACACTATTTCCTTTTAAACCAGTGGTTTGCTTTAAGCCTGTAACCCTTGTCCCCTCCCTTGATTTACTTCCCTTTCTACCCCCTCCCTTATTATTCCCCTTTTTTTATTTTTAAGGCCTAATGAATACCCTCCCCCTTATTCTCCCCTCCATTTTTTGACCTTCCCACTCCCCTGCTCCCCTTGGTTTTTCCCTTCTGACTTTCTCAGTAGGGTTAGATAGAGTTTTATATCCCAATGGATAAGAAAGCTACTCTTCCCTCCAATTTGATTACACTGAGAGTAAGGTTTAAAAATTACCTCTTAATGCTCTTTTCCTCTCCTTCTTATAATAGTATTCATCCCTTCCCCTTCCCATGCCCTCTTTGTGTGTAATACAATATCCTGTTTTTTTCTTATTCAAGTTTCTCTTGGTGTCCTCTAATATTCACCCCCCTCTTTCACATGGTTTCACATGGTATCCTTTCACATGGTGTTTTATAATTTGAATTTTCTCCTTTGAATATTGACTATTATATCTTTTGACCTCTTAATTATTGGGAAAAGTCTCC
>NW_025363393.1:0-1084 GCF_016433145.1 Gracilinanus agilis
CTTTTTCTCTGCCTGTCTCTCTCCCTCTGTTTCTATATATTTCTTACTCTAGCTGTTTCTAGCTTATTTTATATCTCTATACCAACATCCTTCTCCATCTGCCTCTCCTATTGGTTTCTCTACCTCTCTTTCACTCTGTCTATTTTATTTTACCTCTATTTCTCTCCTTTCTCAGTCTTTCTCTGTGTTTCTATGTCTCTCCCTTCCTCCCTTTCTTTCTCTCTGATTCTCTTTCTATCTCCTTTCTTCTCTTGGCCCATTCTTGCTCTCTCCCTATATCTCTGTCTCTGTCCCCCTCTCTCTGCTTTTTTGGTCTCTTCCTACCTCAATCCCTTTTTCTTTCCTTCTCTTCTCCCTTTCTCTCTCTCTGGCCAGGTCCTTTTCCCCCTCTGTCTTCCCCACCCCCCAGCTCTTTCTCTCATCCTTTTCTCTGTCCCTCTCTATCTGATTCTGTCTCTCTGTTTCTCCTTTTCTCTCTGTCATTCTCTCTCCTTTTCACTATCTCTCTCTCATTCTGTCTAAATTTGTCTCAGTCCCTCTCCCACTCCATAGGTGTCTGTCTCCCTGTGTCTCTGATTCTATCTCTCATATGTTTATCATCTGTTGCTGTTTTTGTCTCACTATCTCTCTCTGTCACTCTCTCCCTCTCTCCCACTCTTGCCCTCTGACTCTCTCTCCCACTCTTTCCGTATGTCTTTCTCCCGATGACTCTCTCCCTCTCTCTTTCTCCCGTCTGTACCTCTCTATCTACCCATCTCTGTGCCTGTCTGTCTCCCTCTATCAAATCCCTATCATTTTGTCTCTTCCTCTCTCCTCTTCCTTTCTCTCTCGTTCCCTGTCTTTCTTTCCCTCCCCCCTCTCTCTCTCTCCAGTCTCTTCCACTGTTTATATCCTCTATCACTCTCTATCTCTTGCTATTTTTCTAAGTCTCTCTGTTCCTTCTCTCTTTCTTTCCATCTCTCTCTGTTTCTTTCTCTCACTCTGTCACCTTACCTTTTTCTCTGACTCTGTTTCTCTGTCTCTTTCTCCCCTCTATCTCTGTCCCTATGGCTGTGTATGTGTCTGTCTTTCTCTGTCTCATTCT
>NW_025363394.1:0-1315 GCF_016433145.1 Gracilinanus agilis
GGACAGGTTCAGGGTTCAAAGACAAAAGGGGGAGCCACCAAGAGCACGGGAAGGGTCTGAGGCCAAATTGGAACCCAGGCCCTCCCCACAGCAGGCCTGAAACTCTCCCCTGGGTTCCCTTTGCCAGAGAGTGATCTTCCCTGTGGAGAAGGCTCTCCTCCTCCTCCTCCCTCAGCCCTGCATCCCTGCCTGCACGGCCTTCCTGGGGCTCTGCTGGCCTCCTGGGCTCTCTTCCCATTTCTGGACAGCCTCCATGCAGCCCCTGAAGTGACTTAACTCAGGCCCAGCCTCGCCCCCCAACCATCAAATCCCCCATGATGCTTTTCAGCACTCCCAGCCCTAATGGCCTCATCCCCTTCCTTCCTGCCCTACCCTCTGCCCCGGGACACACCAGCCTCCTGGGGGGCTCCATGAACAGCACCTCCAGCTCCTGGCGAGGGCACCTTCTCTGACTGTCCAGCGTGGGAGGCTGACAGATTCTCCCTCCTTAGCTGGGACCACCACCCTCCCCATATTCCCTACTAAAATCTCGCCTCCTCCAGGAAGCCCCCCTGAAAGCCTCTTCACTCCCTCTCTGCTCATTATTGCTTGTTTAGCCTGAATAGAGCAGGCTTGGGGTGACTAAAGCTGAGGCTGCCCAAAGGGCGGGGGAGCAGGAGCTGGGGGGTCTGGGGCCCAGAGGCTGGGAGGCAGGACTCCTGGGTCCTTACTTTGTTAGGGTCCATTTCTATGACCACCGAAGGAACACACAAAGACAATGCAATACAAGCACGGAGAAGCATTTATTCCTAGCTAGCTAGGGGAGCCCAGCCAAGGAGCTCCAAAGCAGCATAATCAGAGTAGAGTTTAAATACATTTTTGAAGCTTTGATCTAATACCTATGAATAGATTCATGGTTTCAGTTCGGTGCTCAGGAAGGAACAGGACTTTACCCTAAAGATGAAAGGACTCAGTGGTTAGACTTAAGGGGAACAAGACATTACATCTCAGACAGGTATGCAAGGTGGGAGTTGGTTGACTGGTTTTAGCTTTAATCATTTACTTTACTTCAACTTCAATCCATACTGCCCTCTCTGGACACCCCCTCCAGGCAGGACGTTTTAGCAGGAAAGAAAATTCCAAAGAGGAAGCTGGAGGCCACAGTGGACCCCAGTCAGACACCAGAGCAGCTCTGTGGATACCCAGGAGATGGTCTGCCCCAAAGGGACCGCTAAGAAGGAGAATTCGAACTCAGACATGCTCTCTGCCTCCCGCCGTCCCCCAGGCTCCTCTACCTCTGGCCTCTCCCCACGTGGCCCCCATTTCCTCGCTGTCC
>NW_025363395.1:0-3258 GCF_016433145.1 Gracilinanus agilis
ATTTCAGTCTTATCAGTGTGAATTCATCCTCTGAAAATTAACTTAGAATGTTAGCAAGAAAGGGCTATTTTGTAGCTCCTTTTTATATGTAGACTTCCCTTTCTTCCAGGTCAGGGGCTGTCTTTCTCTGTGTTTGTATTTGTTTTCAAAGCATTTAATCCAGTGCCT
The DNA here is from genome assembly GCF_016433145.1 of Gracilinanus agilis. NCBI lineage: Eukaryota > Metazoa > Chordata > Mammalia > Didelphimorphia > Didelphidae > Gracilinanus > Gracilinanus agilis. Next base: position 169 of record NW_025363395.1, read on the forward strand.
TACTGTCTTAAAACTATAACTGTCTCAAAAATATTTGTTGAGAAAAGGGAAACGATAAATGTTGGAGAGGATGTAGGGAAATGGGGGCACTAATATACCATAGATGGAGTTATGATTTGATCCAACCATTCTGGTAATTTGGAACTTTGTTCAAAAGAACTCTAAAATTACATACTCTTTGATCTACCAAAATACCATTAATAGGTCTGCCTTCCCAAAGGGATGAAAAAAATCTATCTATACAAAAATATTTATTGCAGCTCTTTTTGTGGTAGCAAAAAATCAGAAATTGAAGAGTTGTTGACCAATTGGAGAATGACTAAATAAGTTATGGTATATGATTGTGATGAATACTCTTGTGGTATAAGAAATGACAAGTATGATAATTTTGGAAAAATCTGGAAAGACTTATATGAACTGATGCAAAGTAAAGTGAGCAGAACCAGAAGATCATTATACATACTGACAGGAATATTTTTTGATGAACAACTGTGACTATGGGGTTCAGCAATGCAGTGATCCAAGATAATCTCAGAGACTCATGGTGAAAAATGTCATCTGCCCTCCAAGAAAGAACTGATGAAGTTTGAAACTGATGAAGTCTTCTTTCTTTTTTTTGAGTTCTCATCCACAAAATGACTAATATGAATTAACAGGATTGGACGTGTAATATTTATATTAGATTGCTTACCATTTCAGGGTGAGAGGATGGGAAAAAGAGAATTTGGAATTCAAAATTGAAAAATATCAATACTAATTTAAAAAATTAAGTTGTAAAAAAACCTCTAATTTTTATTCCCAATAGAGTATGACTCAATGTTAGGTTGCGTTATAAAATATGAGGGCCAGCACTGAAAGAGAGAGTGTTATGTTGTTATTCCTGTTGACTCCTTAGGAGCATAGGACCTCAACCATCTCATGCCAACGAACTCTGTTCTGGGCAACTTCCCCCAGCTGGGCCCATGTCATTCTGATGGCCTTTGTTTCGTTTTCGGCAGATCTTCGCCAGGTCTGTTTTGGCCTTCCGTCTTTCCTCCTCCCTGGTGGGTTCCAGCTCGATGCTTGTCTGGCAATGATTTCACAGCATCTGATTGTCAAAAGTATTTTTCTCTTTGTGTGGATTTTCTGTAAATTTCCCCTTGGGCTTATATGGAGTCCTTGTAGAATCCTGAGGCTGCCCTTTCTCATTGTGCCTCATTTGTCTTTGGTTTCTGATGTAAACATTGGTGCTAGTCATTGCTATTCTAGGGAAACTGTTGGGACCTCAACAAGAAGCCAAAATCTTCTAGCCTTTCAAGGTTCACAAGGTAATCCTTTGGTCAAAGTGGAAAGAAGTATGAGAGAAGCTCTTTATTCCTCAAGAAATTCCTACCCAGGCACTTGGTCTGTCTTTATTCTCCCACTGAGCTGGCCTGCCAATGGGATGATTGAGTTCTGAGCTGGCATGGTTTTTATCTCAAATACACAGAATATTATAGTCTCTTTAGCCAATTTTCCACTGTAAAAAAAGATTTTTAAAAGATGCAAGAAACAAGACAATTTATTCCACCCAACATATAATTATGTAATTTCCTGCATCCAGAATCCTATAATTCTAAAATAATGGAAGAGAGCCTCATTTTCTCAATTATTTTTCAGAGCCAGGATGGATCATTATAATTATTCAGCCTTCAGTTTCTGTTCTTGTTCTTGTCCTTTTTCATATTGTGGTAGTTATGGCTTTTATTGTTTCCCTGGTTCTTCTTACTTCACTCTGGATCAGTGTATTTACATCTTCACACACTTCAATGAATTCCTCATATTAATCATTTCTTATGACACAGAAATATTCCCTAATAACTTGGCAGGATAAGTGTTAATATTATCCCTATTTTATAGTTCAGAAAACTGCCAGAGATTAAGTGACTTGCCTATTTGTGTGACCCAGGGCCAGTCATCAAGCCTCTATTTGTTTCAGTTCCCTGAGCTATAAAATGGGGATTTAATGGCGCTTGCCTCTCAGAGTTGTCGTGAGGATCAAATAAGACACTTATAAAATACTTCATACAGTGTTTGGCACCTAGTAAATGCTATTTAAATACTTAGTCCTTTCCCTTTCCCTTTGTTTCCATTCATGTACTATAATTTGTTTAGCCACTTCCCATTCCATGGGCACATGTATTATTTCTAGTTCTTGGCTAACTACTAAAAATTGTTGCTAATAATATTTTAGTTTGGATTTGGGAACTTTTCTTTCTGTCTTAAGTTTTCTTGGGCTCTGTACCTGGCAGTTAGATGTCTAGGTCAAAGGTTATGATTAGTTATTGGCATTTTTGTCACTTTTTTAAAGCTTACTTTAATTTGCTTTCCAAAATGGTTAGACTGATTCAGTTTCAGCAAGAATGTATTATTGTGCCTGTCTTGCAGCAATTCCTCCAACTTTGTCCATTTTTCCAATTTGCTGAATGTAAATTGGAATCTCAGAGTTGTTTCAAATAGTATTATTCTTCTTAGTAACAAAGGTGGGGATGTAATCAGTCATATTTAATTAGTCTATCTTACTGATATACTTAATTTTTTAACTAACATGAATTAAATTTGACAATTACTGCTTGATAATATATTTCAACATTTGGAAAAACCTCTATTTTATTCCTACCTTTTTCTAGTATTTTTCTTGAGATTCTAGATATTTAGTTCTTCCAAATGAATTCTGTATACACACACACACACACACACACACATACACTGACAAATTTTAGAATTTCTTTTTCTTATCCACACCTGGTTTATTCTTTGACTTAATTGATTAACTTAATGCAGAGTCTAGGCAAGCTTCATTCATACATAAGTGAGGAAACTGAGCCCAGGAAAAAGTAGGCTTTCTTTTTACCCGAAAAGGACACAGTGGTACTGAAGCCTTGAGTTTAGGTTTTTTGACTCTCATTAAATAATCTGCATAGTCTGCTATTAGAGGCCATCCAGCAAAAATCCTTCCTGGGCCACGAAAAGATGAAAAGTTAGATGTTGGTGTTGATGACACGATGATTATAATGACGTTGTAGTTGTTGTTGTTGTTGTTGTTGTTGTTGTTGTTGTTGTTGTTGTTGT
>NW_025363396.1:0-1619 GCF_016433145.1 Gracilinanus agilis
ACATTGCACTAGAAACACTAGCAGTTGCAAATAAAGAAGAAAAAAAATTGAAGGTATTAAAATAAGTAATGAAGAGACTAAGATATTATTCTTTGCAGATAATATGGTCTACTTAAAGAATCCTAGAGAATCAACTAAAAAGCTAGTGGAAATAATTAACAATTTTAGCAAAGTTTCACGAAACAAATAAACCCACATAAATCATCAGCATTTCTATATATTTCCAACACATCCTGGCAGCAAGAATTAGAAGGAGAAATTCCATTTAAAATCACCCTAGACAACATAAAATACTTAGGAATCCATTTGCCAAGACAAACACAGGAACTATATGAACATAACTACAAAACATTTTCCACACAATTAAAACTAGATCTAAATAATTGGAAAAGCATTAATTGCTCATCGGTAGGATGACTTGTGTGATGGATTGTACCTTCTGTTGATGATGAATAATTGCCTATACTGATTGTATTTGACTAAGACTCCTCTATTGCTAAATCTGTACTATTTTGTTCCATTATATTTTATTGATCCTTCTACTTGAACAAATTGCCCTTGTAAACAACACATATAGTACCTCAAAAAATCTGTATTAGCAACCTATATTGACCTTATGTTTCTTTTTTAACATCTTGTGACTTTTATGAATTTTTTTATTTCCTAGAATATATTATTGCTTTTATACTTCCATTGTTTTATCTACCTCATTTGCACCCACACTGTGGATCATGACAAATTAAAGAGGAAATGAATCTTATCTTTTTGGCAAGTAGCCTCTATATTTTACCTCTGTGATATATACATTTTTTATATTTTTCATTATTTTTCTTCCTGCATGTGCAATAGAGTATTTGATTTTTTCTCTCATTTTTTGTATTTTAAGCACATGTCACCAGTATTTAAAAGATTTTTTAAACTGTTTTGATTTTAGAAATAAAATAAGCTAAGATGTCCATTTGCGTAGCATATAAATGCTTACCCAAAAAGCTTTGGACTATGGCAACTTGCCATTACTTATTTAAATATTATGAGACTTTTGCTCAATAATTATGCCTAAATCAAGGAAAAAACTGACCACAAAGGAGCACAGAAGTTAACATGCGAAGTGCAAAAGAAGCATGAAGGTAAAAGAGACCAAACCAGTTCTATGGGGAGTGATTACATTCTCTGCAAAGAACACAAGAACTTGATCATGTGTGAGACTCGAGGTTGCGGCTGTTTAACATGTGTTAAATGCAGGACTTCCTTGTACCACACTCTATCAAATATATAACATCAACTGTTCTGGCTCCATTATCCTGAAAAACAATGAAAAGTGTCAGACCAGGGAATGCTATTTCCCATTTTATTCCGGAACTAGTCTCTTTTTTCTGTTTTATTTATTGAGTTAGTAATGTTTGTCCTTGAAGGCTTATGGGCCATGAATTGCTACAAGAACCTGTTGTGATGTAAATTTTTTTCTTTCCTTCTTCGTAGAATATTTTTACATTTTTAATAGTCTATATTTCACTCAGAGGTTGTTTTTTTTATTATTTAAACATTTATTAATATTTATATTTTAGAAAAGTTAACATGGTTACATGATTTATGCTCTTACTTTCCCCTTCACCCCCAGA
>NW_025363397.1:0-1523 GCF_016433145.1 Gracilinanus agilis
TTCCCTGAAAGAATATAGCAACTCATCTTCTGAGGCTATGCATTCAAGCAATGTCTACTATGTTTCAAGGGCAGCACTTTTTTGAAAAATGTTCAAGATTTCATTTCTCAGAATGATTCTTTATATGGCCAAAGGAGTGAAAAAACTGAAATTTGACTACAATGCTATCAAGTTGAAGGAAATAAACAATGATGGAAAAGGGCCAATTTTTAGGAAAATGGAGTCTGGAGGGTAACTGGAAGTCATATGTTCTAATTTATTTTATAGATAATTACTCTGAGGCCTTATGAAAATAACTAGCTGGGATAAGAAACTAGGTTTCTTGATATCCCATTCAGTGCTCTTTCAACTGTTCTGTAATGTCTCTTTACATCCAGTGGCCATTCTCTTATACAAACGTGAATCATTTCTGTGGAATCCTTGCAAAGACAAATATTCTTACATGGCAGGCACAAACATGTAGAAAGCAAAATTATTAAGGAGAAACAGAATTAGAGAGACTGAATCAGGTTTTAAGAGCTGGAATGTCTTGAGTTTTGGAAACATGATAGATACCTGTTTTCTTGTCAGGTTTTGGTGCTTATTAGTGATGACTTGCTTAAAAATATGGGAATGACTCACGGCAAAATTGGGAAATCAGCAAAGTTTGAATTCCTTGGCCTCTCACCACTTCTTCTGATGATTTCTTAGACTTTTTGGGATTTCTACTCTTCTAAGTATACTGAGTCTTCATTTTACCCCTTGGTTTTGTAGGCTTTTCATACCCCTCTTTTGTGGATCACTCATAACTGCCGATAATAGTAGCACTTTTTTCCCACCCCTAACATCTTTCTCTACCAACACTCTTACCAAAACTAACTTATGTACTGAGTCCTTTAACTTTTTGGCATATATCACTTAGAAAATATTTAATAAAGTACTCATACAGCTAATGACTAAAGGCCATTCTAAAGATGGCATTATTCATTCAAGGGCTATTCTATTTTAATAGAAACTTGAATAAAGCATTTGTTTTTCAGTTTTCTCAGTCATGTCAAACTTTTTGTGATCCCATTTTGGATTTTCATGGCAAAGACACTGGAGTGGTTTGCCATTTCCTTCCCTAGCTTTTTTTTTTTTAAACATTTATTTATATTCATTTTTAACCTGTTCACATGCTTCATGCCCCTACTTTCCCCTTCACCCCCCGCTCTCCCCCCACCCATGGCCAACCCACATTTCCACTGGTTGTAACATGTGTCCTTGTTCAGGGCCTATTTCCATATTGTTGTTAGTTGCATTGGTGTGGTCTTTTAGAGTCTACATCCCCAATCATGTCCACCTAAGCCCATTCGTTCAAGCAATTGTTTATCTTCTCTGTTTCCTCTCCTACAGATCTTCCTCTGAATGGGGGTAGTGTTCTTTACCATAAATCCCTCATAGCTGTCTTGTGTCATTGCATTGCTGCTGGTATAGAAGTCCATTACATTTGATTTTACCATAGTATATCAGTCTCTGTGTAAAATGTTCTTCTGGCTCTGCTC
>NW_025363398.1:0-1276 GCF_016433145.1 Gracilinanus agilis
CCACGTACCTTCCACGCTGTGCCCTGTTGTGGGGTTCCTCCGTTCGTCTGGACTTGTTTTTATGTCTCCTTGAGGAGTTTTGTATGTTTCGGTCAGGAGAGGTTAAGAGCTGCTTCTTACTCTGCCGCCATCTTAACCCGGAAGTCCTGACATTCTTAAGAAATACATGTCTCTGTTACCATGAAAGATTGAGATATCCTAATGACTGATGCCAAAAAAATTTTAATCTCTATGTGTCAATTAGAAAGTTATTGAAAACACACAAAGTTCTTCCGGTTAAGATGGCGGCAGTGTAAGGAGCAGCTGCTCGATCTCTCTTGACCGAAGCATACAGAACCCCTCAAGGGGAAATAAAAACGAAGGAACCCCACAACAGGGCGCAGCATTGAAGGTACGCAGAATCGGGGCATCTCCATGCTATAAAGGGGTGAAACAGCTCTCATTAAAACCCGAGAGGAAGAAGCCCCTCCCCCACCAACCCCCACCACACACCTCTCACAACGCCAACACACAAGTGTGAAAACAGGACTGGGGCAACCAGATAAGCACTGGCAGCCCTGGGGCTTGTACCAGTGTGCAGCAAGACAAGGGACCCCAGCTGGCTGGGGGTGCGCACGGACTTTCCCCAAGTGTCCACGTGGGTGAAGGCACCACCTCAGGCCAGGACAAAGGCCTCTAAAACACGGCCTTTCCCAAGCGCTGAAGGCATCGCCTCAGGTGCGAATAAAGATCTCCAGCCCACAGACTTTCACTACCTTCTGCAGGGGTGAAGGCAGGGCCCTAAGAGCATCAGCGCAGGCAAAGGCAGTGCCCTAGCCTTGAATAACTATCTCCAGCCCAGGGTTGGACCTCCAGTGAGGACCCGGTGCAGACCGGAGCATGGCTGTGGAAGCAGCCCCAAAGACTGCTGAAGGAACCTCGGGCAGAGGGGCAGACCGGGAACTACCAGGAGGCCTGACCCCGAGGACAAGGAGACCCCAGAGCCCCCCGGAGCTTGCAAGGCACAGGCAGACCCTGAGTGCAAAGATAAAGCTGAAAAGGGGCGGGGCCAACAATGGCCAAAAATAAGGAAGTCCAGAAGAAAAAGACTATCAAGGGAAACTCTGGAACACTCAACAACTTTTACACAGAGAAAATCCAGACAACAGAGGAGGGAAAACAAAAATCCAAACCTCCCCAAAAAAATGAAAGCTGGTCACAAGCTATGGAAGAGTTTAAAAATGAAATGCTGAGGAAGATGGAAGAAATGTGGCAAGAAAATAACAGTTTAAAAGGC
>NW_025363399.1:0-1741 GCF_016433145.1 Gracilinanus agilis
ATTATATTATGATTTTATATAATATATTATTGTATCATTATATTATTATATATTAATTACATTATATTCTTATATAATGATATTATTGTATCATATTATTGTATCATTATATTATTATATCATTATATATGACTCTGAGAGAAAGGGGCCTGAAACTTCACTAGACTAACACCAAAAATGTCAAGAAGCTCTGGGGCTCTATCAAAACCAACCCCCTCATTTACAGATGAGTAAATTAGATGAAGGGGCAATTAGATGGCATCGAGAGCTGGGTCTGGAGTCAGGAAGGACTGAGTTCAAATCTGGCTTCAGACACTCACTAGTTGTGTGACCCTGGGCAAGTCCTTTCACCCTGTTTGCCTCAGTTTCCTCATCTGTCAAATGAGCTGAATAAAGAAATGTCAAACTAGCTGTGTGGCCCTGGGCAAGTCTCTTCACCCTGTTTGCCTCGGTTTCCTTATCTGTCAAATGAGCCGATGGCAAACCATCCCAGTATCTTTGCCAAGAAAACCCTGAATGAGGTCGTGAAGAATCAGATGAGACTGAAAAATATGGAACAACAAAAAAATTAGCTAGTAGAGGGGTTAGAAAGTTGCCCAGGGTCTCCTAGGAGGTACAGTTTGAGCCGGGGTCCTCTAACTCTAGAAGTCAAGGCTGTTCGCCCTGTATCCCGCTGCCTCCCCCTTCTCTTTCCTTTTCCTGGCAAGCTCACAAAAAAGCAAGAAGACCAGTTAGGGACTAAACAGAGAAATCCCCCAAAGCTGAGCCCTCCCCACCACCCTCGTTTGATTCAAATCTGTCGACTACTGCAATGTTCTGGGTCGTCAATGGAGGTCTGCACGCTGCTGACCACTAATGTCCTCATGGGAACAGGCTTCCTGGGTGATGGCTCAGCCCACAGGGATGGGGCTATTGGCTCAGCTGCAGAGACTGGAGACTCTGTTAGTACAAGAGCTACTTTCAAGCCGGAGAAATCCCCTTCGTTCCAACATACTGGGGGAAACAAATCTGAGCTGACACTGTCCCTCTCCCTCCTGGGGTTCAGCGCTCACAAAGATCCTGGGAGAAAAAGTCAATGAAGAGCCTGGGGGTGGTAGAGGCTGGAGGGGATTCCATTTGTCCTTATTATTTTTGTTCACTTGTGTCCGACTCTTCATGACCCCATTTGGGGGTTTCTTGGCAAAGATACTGAACTAGTTTGTTATTTTCTGCTCCGGCTCATTTGTCAGATGAGGAAACCGAGGCAAACAGGGTGAAGAGACTTGCCCAGGGTCACACAGCCAGTTTGCCATCTTCTCCAGCTCATTTGTCATATGAGGAAACAGAGGCAAACAGGGTGAAGAGACTTGCCCAGGGTCACACAGCTAGTTTATCATTTCCTGATTTTGACAGATGAAGAAAGCGAGGCAAACAGGGTGAAGAGACTTGCCCAGGGTCACACAACTAGTATGCCATCTTCTCCAGTTCATTTGACAGATGAGGAAACTGAGGCACACGGGGGGGGGGTTAAGTGGCTTGCACAGGGTCACACAGCTAGTAAGTGTCCGAGGCTGGATTTGAATTCAGGAGGATGAATCTTCCTGACTCAAGGAATGAGTTTTCTGTTTCTTATTTCCGTAGCCAAACTTGTCAAGAACATAGCAGTTAACCAAATAGTTAAAGTGAAAGTGTTTCCTTTCTTTTAAACTGAATTTGCTATATAATTGCATTAATTCTCCCTTTTGCTTTTGCTCTGAGAACC
>NW_025363400.1:0-1156 GCF_016433145.1 Gracilinanus agilis
CCCTAATGAACATAGATGCAAAAATCTTAAATAGAATACTAGCAAAGAGACTCCAGCAAGTGATCAAGAGGGTTATCCATCATGATCAGGGATGCAAGGATGGTTCTACATTAGGAAAACAATCCACATAATTGACTATATCAACAAACTAACAAACAAAAATCACATTTTTATCTCAATAGATGCTGAAAAAGCCTTTGACAAAAGACAACACCAATTCCTATTGAAAACACTAGAAAGTATAGGAATAGAAGGACCTTTCCTAAAAATAAACAGTATATATCTAAAACCATCAACAAGCATCATATGCAATGGGGATAAATTAGAAGGCTTCCCAATAAGATCAGGAGTGAAATAAGGATGCCCACTATCACCTACATTATTTAACATTGTACTAGAAACACTAGTAGTAGCAATTAGAAAAGAAAAAGAAATTGAAGGTATTAAAATAGGCAATGTAGAGACTAAGCTATCACTCTTTGCAGATGATATGATGGTCTACTTAAAAATCCTAGAGAATCAACTAAAAAGCTAGTAGAAATAATCAACAACTTTAGCAAAGTTGCAGGATAAAAAATAAATGTACACAAATCATCAGCATTTCTATATATTCCCAACATATCACAGCAGCAAGAGATAGAAAGAGAAACACCATTTAAAATCACCCTAGACAATATAAAGTATTTAGGAATCTATCTACCTAAACAAACACAGGAAAGAATACAAACACAACTACAAAACCCTTTCCAAACAATTAAAACTAAATTTAAACAATTGTGAAAATATTGTTTGCTCATGAGTAGGATGAGCTAACATAATAAAAATGACCATTCTACCCAAATTATTACTTAGTTAGTGCCATGCCTAACAAACTACCAAGAAACTTTTTTACAGAATTAGGTAAAAAACTATAACAAATTTCATTTGAAAGAACCAAAGATCAAGAATATCAAGGGAAATAATGAAAAAAAAAACAACCTGAAGGAAGGTGGGCTATCAGTACCAGATCTTAAACTATACTTTAAAGCAGCGGTCATCAAAACAATATGGTATTGGTTAAGAGATAGAAGGGAGGATCAGTGGAATAGACTTGGGGTTAATGATGGCAACAAGACAGTGTATGATAAACCCAAAGAGCCCAACTTTTGGGACAAAA
>NW_025363401.1:0-9094 GCF_016433145.1 Gracilinanus agilis
TTTTATTAAAATAAGAATAGCTGACATTTATATCCTAGTTTAAGGCATCAAGGTGCTTTACCGGACGTTTTCTCATTTGAGTCTCACGACAAACCTGAGGTAGATACTACAGGTATTATCCCCAACTGTGAGAGTGTCGGAGGCTGAGATGAAGCCACTCGTCCGTCCATCCAGAGACCATTCAATACGAATAATAATAATAATAATAATAATAATAATAATAATAATAATAATATAAAAGCAATAATAATAGCTAACGTTATATAAAGCACTTGACATATATTATCGCAGTCGATCCTCAACTATTATCCCCATTTTACAGATGAGGAAACTAAGGCTGAGAGGTTAAGTGACTTGCTTAGCATCACATAGCTAGGAAGTGTCTAAGGCTAGATTCAAATTTGGGTCTTCCTGAGGCTGAGATCAGCACTCCATCTACCCAGCTGCCAACAGACACCTACTAAATGCTTGCTCTTTGCACAGCACTGTTAGTGACTGAGGATCCAAGAAAGAAAGACAGGCAGAGGCCTTGCTCCCAAGAAAGGAAAGGCAAGAGATTAAAAGCCAGGATTTGAACCCAAGTCTCCTGACTCCCCCAAATATTATTATTTTTGTAATTTTTTTCGATTAGCAAAAATCCTTTTTTGTAGCCCTCCCCTCCCCCCCCCATTAAAAAAGAAAAGCAAAAGCCTTGTAACAAATATGCATAGCCAAGCAAAACAAGTTCCCATTAGCCATGTCCAAAAACTTCATGGCTCATTCTGCAGTGTTAAGTCCATCATACAGCCGTCTTGTATGCTACCACCCTCTGGCCTCACCCCAAGTCATTCTATAAACATTCAAGGGGGAGTGCAGAGAATACCAGCTTCAGAACTGTAAGACCCTAGTGCAAATCCTGACCCTGTGGCAAAGCCACTTTATCTCTCAGGATCTTTAGGAATGGAACTAGGTATTATTATCTAAAGTCCCCACCAGCTGTCAATTTTGAAATCTACAAATTCACTGCGGGACCCTGGGCAAGTGCTATCTATTTCTGTCCTACACTAAAGTTTCTCCCTCCCAAAGAAGAGGCTTGGACCAGATGATCCCTAGAGTTCCTTCCAACTCTAGATCCACCCAGATCCACCTGCAGAAGCCAAGGAGGGCCACAAAGATGGAAAGCCACATCTGCAACACTGTCTCAAGTTTCTAAAGCCCCAGTACAGTGCTGTCTCTTCCCAGGAAGGCAAGGCTCCAGGCCCACCTTCACTAGACTTGGATTCAAGACGTTGGAGCAATTACCAGCTGGGTTACTGACACCAAAAAGAAAAAGCTGACAGGATGCCCACATGCTAGATGGGCATTCAGAGGCTCAGACACTTCAAGGCAGAGGGAACCTAAAAAGCCCCTTGTTTTCTAAGTGAGGTAATGGAGGCAAAGGGTGATGGTATATGAGCAGCTTCTCTGCTCCTCACTCCAGTGCCCCCCACTTCTAGGGGAGGCTAGAAGTTTGGATTGGGTTTGACCCTAAGGATCCATCTAAGTAGGAGGTTTGGGGCTAAGTGTCAGGTAAGGGGGGTAAAAAGATTGCACTGTCTCTGCCATGTGGTTGTTGTGTTAATGTCACCTGTCCATATCTGCCCCCCCCCCCAAAAAAAAAAACTTCTGAGTTCCACCAAGCAAGGAAGTGCTTTTCTATCTCACTGATTGATTAGCTCTCCTACTCACTGTGGCAGTTATTCCAAGCCTTTTCATTCATTCTCGAGCTTCTTTCTCCAAACCCTCTCAACTGAGGACTTCATCTGGGGAAAAATGGAGGTCATTCATTTCTTCCTAGCAGGTGTCCTTTCCTGAAGCCTCGCCCTACCTCAAACCATCCTTCGAACAGAAAGATTTCCCCAAAGTATCGGTCTGACCAGGCCATTTCCCTACTCAAGAGTGGCTTCCTTTTACCTTCCGGATCAAATATAAGATCCAGTACTTTTCCAGTATTCTTTCATTTTGCTTCCTTCCATGCACTGTCCAGTCTTGCTGTTCCTCCGTCTCCTAGTTCTGTATTCTATGACCTCCTTCACTGCTTAGCTTCAATCTCACTTTCCGTGCTTTCCCTCAGAGCTCACCTTTCATTCACCCTGCTGTCTCCTCCATGAGAATGCAAGCTCCTTGAGAGCAATAACATTGTCCCTGTTGTATAGAAGAGAAGTTGAGACTCGGAGAGCTTTGCCTGACCTTCCCACAGTAACACAGTCCCTTTCAAGATTTCTGATTCGAAGTCTAGGCCCCTTTCTGTTCCGAAGGCAGGGGCCCTGTCCCTCACCAGCTCTTCATTTTTAATCAGCTGTTCTGCCTGGTCTTGACTCCCAAGAACATCAGTCACACCTCCACACTACGTGCCCTCTGGTGGCTGTGCTCCTCCCCACCCTTTTCGGCTCCTAAGCTCCTGGAGGACAAAGACTTTCTTTTTCTTATTTGTACCTTCAGTGCTTAGCACAGTGCCTGGCACATAGTAAGTGCTTAATAAGCATTTATTGACTATTGACAAAAGTACATTCTAGTTCTATGGGAAAGCAATGGGCATCCCTCAAACTCTTCATGTCCAAAATGGAGCTCACTAGCTTCCTGATTCCCCTAACTCTGTCGGGGTTACCCGGCATCCTTTCATTCAGCCCAGTTCACAATCTGTCATCCTTTCCCTCATTCCTCACACTCAATCAGTTCCTAAGTCCTACTGATTCTACTTATACAGTAATTCTCACAACTCTCTACCTTTCTCCTCATATGGCCACTCCACTGGTACAGGCCCTTATCCCTCTCCTATCTGGACTACTGCAATAGCTGCTGGGGGGAGGGGCTAGGACCAATCTCAACCCACTCTAACCCATCCTCCATCCAGCCACCAGAGTGATTTTCATAAAGTGCAGGTCCAACCATGTGCCCCTCTTGCACAAGGAGCTTCAGTGGCATTGAAAGCCTTTCAGTGGCATGGCCCAGTGGAAAGACCCCTAGATTTGGAGTCAAGGGTTCAAATCCTAGCCCTCCTAATGACCAAGATAGGATACAGGGAGTTCCCTTCTCAGCACCCTAAGGTTTACAAAGCACTTTCCTCACCACAACCCACGGGAGGTAACTGATTCAAGTACTGATGCCTCCATTTTACAGAAGAGGAAACTGAGGCATGGGGAGGGGAGAGGATTTACCCATGATCACAAAGGTTTCCAGGCATGCAGGGTCGACGGACATATCTAGGGCTCTTTCCACCAGGCCACATTGCCTTCCCTTTTGTTCAGGAAAAGATTATCTTTGGCAGTGCTGCCACAGAGGGTTTCTTCAAAATCATCACTTTCTTACATTAAGAGAAGAGACCCTTATTAGCTTATTCCCATGGGACCATTGTGCTCAAGAAGAGTCCTAGTGGTCCTCATTTCTGTAGTACTCTAAAGATTATAAAGGGCTTTCCTCACAACAACCCTGTGAGGTAGGTAACAAGTGTTATTCTCCCCATCACAATGGAGAAAACAGGCTCAGAGTAGGTGCTGAGACTCGATGTTAGGTCAGGTTCGATGCTTTTCCCACTGAGCTACCCCGGCTCTCCAGTCAAGTCACTGAGCCGGCAGCAGGACAGAGGGCACGTGCGGCCTCAATGTGAGTCTTCAGTCTGTCGGGAGGACAGGCTGTAGAGAAGATAGAGATCTCATCAAGGACCTAGCCTGAGCTCCTGATTTTACAGAGGCCTGAACTGAAACCCAAGAAGGGCTGGTGACTTGCCAAGATCACTCGTCTTTCTCTACATCCTAGACCAGTCTGACTGAAGGCAGTCCCATATTCTTTACACTCTGGCATGCATCAACTGATGCTGAATGAGGTTTGAGCTTCTGCTGAAGGCTTTGCCGCATTCGCTACATTCATAGGGTTTCTCTCCACTGTGAATCCTCTGATGTTGAATAAGGTTTGAGCTGCGACTAAAATTTTTCCCACACTCGTTACATTCATAAAGTTTCTCCCCACTATGAGTCCTTCTGTGCTGAATAAGGCATGAGCTCTGGCTGAAGGTTTTCTCACACTCGTTACATTCATAGCGTCTCTCTCCGCTATGAATTCTCTGATGTCGAATAAGATCTGATCTCACCCTGAAGACTTTGCCACACACATTACATTCATAGGGCTTCTCTCCACTATGGATTCTTTGATGATTAATGAAAGTGGCTATTTGCCTGAAAGCTTTCCCACATTCGCTGCACTGATAGGGCTTCACTCCAGTATGGATTCTCTGATGCTGAGTAAGGTGCGAGTTCTGACTAAAAGTCTTCCCACAGTCATTACATTCATAGGGCTTCACTCCAGTGTGAATTCTCTGGTGTTCAATTAGTTTTGAACTCCCACGGCAGGCTTTCCCACACTCATTACATTCGTAAGGTTTCTCTCCACTGTGAATCCTCTTATGTTCGATAAGGATGGAATTCCTGCTGAAGGCTTTTCCACACTCGTTACATTCGTAGGGTCTCTCTCCGCTGTGAATCGTCTGGTGGCGGATAAGTGCAGAGCTCGCCATAAAGGCTTTGCCACATTCGTTACATTCATAAGGTTTCTCTCCGCTGTGAATTGTCTGGTGGTGAATGAGGGTTGTGCTGCGACTGAAGGCTTTGCCACATTCATTACACTTATAGGGCTTCTCTCCGCTATGAATTTTCTGATGCTGAATGAGGTTGGAGCTCCTCCTGAAGGCCTTGCCACACTGATTACATTTATGAGGTTTGTCTCCACCATGGGGTTTGGATTTATTTAGATGTTCTGAATTCAGCCTACAGCCATGCTCATGCAAATCACACCTCGGGGCCTTCTCTCCTGGAGGAGCTGTCTCATATGGAGCGGGATCTGAGCTTTTACCACATTCATTTTCTACTGGGGGTTCACTCGTGCAGGTGGACCCATTACCAAACTCTCTCTCTTGGTCATGTGAGCCTTCCAGTCTTTTCCCTTCTGGCTTTTCCTGTTGTACCTCTAACCTGTCCCCCCCTCCACAAGTTTCTCCATCTTTGGAGTCCTGGGAAATGGCCCCTTGGCAACCTACCAATGACTTCCCTTGCGATTCTACTTTGGAAACTTCCTCTCTTGAAACAGACATTTTGTTTTCAGTTTCATTCTTAGAATCTGAAATGATAAATAGAAAAACACAAATCTACGCTGTGTGAAAGGGACCCACCGAATAGAAAGTGGAGGAGCACAGACATTTCCCAAAGGACAATTAGGAATACTCACTGGGAAGGACGTCACTGAGAGCAGCCAGCTCTGGCTCACTGCTCACAAACAGTGGAGTCGGGCCTTCCCTTCCCTTCCCTTCCCATTCTAGCATATACTCTTTGCTCTAGCCCCTAAACCACTGCCTCTTGTATTCAGGTTCTCCCTAGAAGTGTAACAACAGCATCAGGAGGGCTAAAGTTCATAACTCACATGAAGAACACTGAAAATGACTTCTCCACTCTGTCCTGGGCAATGGGTACCTGGCACAAAGGCAGAGGCGGTGGGGGAGGTTCCCAGTAGGCCACATTTGGAGACTTGTGTCCATTTCTAGGCACTACATGGAAAACGGGTCATTTGCCATACAGAAGAGAGTGTTTATGCGAGGGTGACCCTGACGATGGGTCCCAACAAATCGTTCCATAGAAGGGACAGCTGAAGAAATTGGGGTTGATTAGGAGAAGAGAGGACTTAGGAGGAGCCTGTCTACTTAGGGAGTAATGGAGGATTTCTTTTTGAAGCTAGTTTAGTAGAGTCTGTAATAGCCCTCTGTATCTCTGCACTTAGCCTCTTGACAAATCCACAGACCTTATTAGTATTAAAGCAACTTGCACTTGTGCTTAAAGCAACTAGTGAGTTCTTATAACTGATGAAGAGGTCAGAGTAGAAGGGGTAGAGGATATTACTCTCCAGTCCCCAGCTCAAAGCCAGAGACCATCACTTAGACTACCGTAATAGCTTCCTAACTGGGCTCCTCAAGTCCAATCTTCAGTCACCCTAAATAAATCTTATATCTGCCAAATGAACAGATCTCATTGTGTCAGCTCCCAGAAACCCCCATAAAACACCAAGTCTTTAGCCCAGCATTTGAAACCCTAGCCTGGCTCTCATCAACCTTTCAAGGCTGATCTCACACTGAATCTTTTCACACAGGCTACTGGGGAGCTGCTTCCTCCTTGAAGCCTTCCTTTATTTCCCCCTAGCTAGAAGGGATCTCTCTTTTGGCTTTATCATATTCACCTTTGTATCATCCCAATTTGTGGATCAACTCCTTGAAATGGGATCTCTGTGATTTTCTCCCTTTGTATTCCTAGCACCCAGGAGGTACCTAAATGAATATTACCAAAGCACTGCTTTCAAGAAGGCCCTTCCCTACCAAGCTCTTGGCAAATATAGAATTAAAAATGAAAACATGAAGCCCAAGCCTGGTTTTTCACCAAAGGTGAATGAAGGAAGGCAGTCATCAGCAGTGGTTGGTGCAAAGAAAGGGCAAGGATGGCACAGCGCATAAAAGAAGCCATCAAGAATGAGCTAGATCACCAGGACAAAAGTATGGGAGAGGTAGAGCCAAGAGACAAGAATGGCAAGCAGTGAGCTATGAGGGAAGAATGGCGAGAAGAAGCAGAAAACAAAAGGGCTCAGTTTAGAAAGTCCAGAATTACAGAAAAGACTACAAGGAAAAAGAAAGGAGGGAAAAAAAAGTTTTTTCTTCTATGGCTCCACCTTGTGAATCAGAGCAGAGGCTCGTGGAGGAGCTGCACCCTATCAAAATTGTCTAAGCAGCTGCCAGACCATCTCTCCCCACCCCCATCCAGGCCTGCCTGGTTCTACTTCCCTCCCTCCCTCCCTCCCTCACCTGAGCTGTTGCTTCCCTTCTGGAAATCTTTATCATCGACTTCTTCTGGATCCACAATCTTTAGCTTTTCCTCTCCCTCCATCTGGAAGATGGTGTCTGACTTAGGAACTGGAACTCCTGTTCATGAGAAAACAAACAATACGAGGAAGTTTGGGTTGGACACTCTTTTGGGCAGAGTTGGTTTAGAACTTGGGGCTGGAGATAGATATGACAGAGAGCAACTGACCAGAGAAATGACATTTGGGTGACCCGAAGGGAGAAGCAGGAAGATACTCAAAGTCTGTACGAAACCCTAGCCCTTTCCTTGGTTTGTTCTGGTCCTCCTCCAGTGCCCCGCCCTCCCTAAGTCTTTCTTTTCTAACCAATTCTTATCCGTTTTCAGAAGGCAGCTGGAGTTTCGATGTCTTAAAGAAGCCTTCTCTATTCTAGTCCGTGCCAGTCTCAATGCCCATTGCGGTTGAAGTCAGTGTTGCGGTTTAGCAGCAAGACCTGCCAAAAGGAGCATGCAGGTTTTGCATCTCTCGGTCCTACCTTAACGTATCATCTACATACGGTTGGGGCTGAACTGACTCCTTCCACTCATTACTACTGTGCTCCTTCCTCCCTGGGCAGTCTTAGGAAGCATCCGATGTCTAAGGGCTTTTCAAGGTCTACGGCAGACAGATTTGCAATTCCCTAACCTTGAGCCAACAGGTGGCTGTCTAGAGATGGGCAGAGTCCAGGCCTGGGTAAAATAGCAGGCCTATGTTGGGTGGCAAAGTTTCAATCACAAGTTATACGTCTCTGTAATCGGACCCGTGCATGCATCCTGGGGGGAGTGTCAGCTGGTAGAAGGCAAAGTCCCAGCAGCAGCAGCAGGGGTAGCTACCCCTTTTCCCTCATATCTCTCCGTCCTACCTTAACGTATCATCTACATATAGTTGGGGCTGAACTGACTCCTTCCTCTCATTACTACTGTGCTCTTTCCTCCCTGGGCCATATGTACCCAGAATACGAGGCATAGGAGAGATCTCATTGAGAATGGAGTCAGTTTAGAGATCAAGAGTTCCATTGTGTTCTCTCCGTCATAAACATCTAATCCCTCCTCCACTCGTCTCCTGGGCCTGGCCTGCTGGCTGGAAAGGAGAGAAACACCATTCCATCACGATCCCTCCACCCCATTTCCTGGCCTGCCCTGCCCACTGGAGCAAAGCAATTTGACTCCATCGCCATCCCCGTCACCTGGCCTGCCCACACCAGCGCCTCCCCCTTCCATTCCAGCTGCACGCAGCTGCAGAGACCCTCGAGGCCAAACGCAGTAAGCAGGACCTGCCTCAGAAAGTACTTTTGTAAACTTTACTGGTGAGTCTCTGGAATGGATAACTTCTTGGATGATCTCTAGAGCAGCTGGCCGGCCCCAGGACACAGCACTTCTGGCTGTCAGAGGCACGACTTTTCTGCCATGTAGCTTCTCAGTCATTTGTGCTTTTAGTGAGGGTTTATCGAATGGACAAGCAGAGAAGGTTCGGGGAAGTTCATACATGACAGCAGTGACGCTGATTTCTTTAGGAGAACGTTAGAAACCGTTTCCTCAAACCTAGTTCTCCTTCCAAACCTGGCTGAGCCCCAGCTGAGCAGCTAGATTTGGAGCCGCTCACCACCATGGCCGCCGTGAGGGCACGACAGCTCCAGAATAGCCAAAATGTCTTGTGAGCCGTGTTCCGATGCAGATTGCTTTTATGGGCAGCTTGGACTGGAGGGGAAATGGAGCCCCTTCTAACTCTCCCGTTAATAGGTGATCTACTGAGGCTACAGAGCAGGAAGAAGGCTCCCCCCCCACCCCCACCCCCATGAATTCATGGATCCTCGAGCAGGAAGCCCAGGGATGCTCTAGGCACAGCCACGACCAACCAGTTCTCCCCACCTCTAGCCAGAAACAGGACTGGCTGGCCACACCATTCGCCTGGGACAGTGCAGACAGAACAGGGCACGTTCCAAGGAGCACAACTTTTTTTAAACAAGCCCTGGCATTTCCCCGATGGCCTCTCTGCCACTTTATGGACTGAAAGGGTTGCTAGGGGCGTGGAGTCCCAGGTCTCTCCCTCTCAGCTAGGCACACGGCCTCCTTGTTCACAGCTATTAAGAACAGTTGTTAGTTTTGTCTCTCCCGCTGCAATCCGGCCTCCTCGCGGCTGCCACCTTTATACTGCCCACGTCACCCTCTTCCCCCTGGCCTCTAGCTTGAAATCCCAACTTTCCAGACTG
>NW_025363402.1:0-6372 GCF_016433145.1 Gracilinanus agilis
ACAGACAGAGCTGATGTGGCTCCTCCAATGATAGCCACAGACTTGTCCTGCCCCCAGCAGCTGTAGTTAGGGATAAACTGGCCCTGCCCAGACAGCCACCTCAGGGAGCTCTCCAGGGTTCTCTCATCACTGTGGTAGGCATTATAAACATGGAATCCCAGGCTAGAAATATTGGGCAACAGATTCTGGTCCCTGTTGATCTCCTCCACAGCAAATACCAGGGACAGGACTTGTTGGTAATTTTTGTGCAGCCACCTGAGGGATAAAGAGTAGGAAACTAAGAACAAAATGTTCAAATTCAATTCATTAAACTCAGTCAACAAGCAATTTTTGTACCACTTACTATATATCAGGCACTGTGCATGATGCTGGGGATTAAAAGAAAAGGAGCATTCACTCCCTCAAGGATCTTCTAAATGGAAAAACAACATATGCATAAATAGCTCCCTTCAGTTCCTACAGACCCTGTCTTTGTTTAAGACATAGCTACAGTACAGACTTGAAGATCTTTTTCATGAATCTTGATCTTCTCAACTTCTCTTGATTCCATTCCAAATGATCTCAGTGTAAAGAGTACCAAGTTTACAGTCAAGAAGACCTGAGCTCAAATCCAGTTTCAGACATTTAATAGTTGTGTGACCCTAGGCAAGTAAATTAACCCTGTTTGTCTCAGTTGCTTCAAATGTAAAATGAGTTGGAGAAGGAAATAGCAAACCAACCACTCCTTTATCTTTGCCAGAAAAACCTGAAATGTGTGCACAAACTGCAATACAATTAAAATTACTGAAAACAATACTATATTAACTCAGATTATATTCATTTTATATGAAAATATAGTCTTCTTCAATAAAATGTAAAATCCTGGTAAGATGGGATGGGTTATTTCCTTGGGCTTGTTTCTTCTCAGCTGCTTCTAGAACAGTGCCTGTAAAAAATAGTACTTAATAAATATTTGAATAATTGATTCATCAGGCAAACCATTCCCTATTCTTGCTCCTTTCTATTAGAATTTGTATTGGAAGGCAGTTTTGCCCCATCAAAACCCTCTTCCTTGCATTTATCTACAACTCAGTCAAAATGGATATTTTTCAGGAATTTTTAAAAAACTCATTAGATGTGGAGGGAGCAGGAACTGCCACCCCGAGCAATCAGCAAGGACCAACTCTGAGCAGGAAGTGAAAAAGGACAGACAACCTAAAAAGAGATTCAAATAATATAACACAATGTAATAGACACTTTATTTCCCTATTTTGACTGTTGAATGAAGATCAACCCAGTGAGCACAGGAAGGGAGATGACTGGGGAAAACAAGAAATAGAGAGTGATAATTGATAAAGTGATAGGACAGTAGAAACAGAATATGCAGAAACAGAAACTCAGAAGGGAATATCCAGTCACCCATTGGCTATGTTTCACACCTTTTTCCATTCTTATTCAGCTCCCATCTCCTAGTCATATACTTATATTAATTCTAGGACTCCCAAGTTATTTCACCATGGTGATGCTAAAGGACAAACATCCCTGAAAAAAGATCTGGATTTCGAACACAAATACTCTAGTTCCTCAGTCAATGTTTTTGTCCATTTCACTTTGGGTTTTGAATTTCAACACTTAAAAATATTGCTATGTTTACATACTCTCCCACAGGCAGTAAATGAAGAAGAAAACGTTAAAATCAACCATCTAGAAACTTGTCAGGACTACATGTGTCCTGAACATGACAGCAGACACTAATCAGGTATATCTCCAAAACCCCAGAAGGTAGATGGTATTTTACAGGGGAAGAAATGGAGGCCCATATTAATAATAATAATAATAATAATAATAATAATAATAATAATAATAACTAACAGTTATATAGTTGGCAAAGCACTTTAAATATGTGATCTCATTTGAACTTCACAAAAGCCCTGAGAGGTTGATGCTATTTTTATTTCTACTTTATAAGAGAGAAAACTGAGGCTCACTGCAATTAATGTGTTTCTTTGAGATTGATAAAATGCTTTCCATACACAATGCCATTAGATCAAACAAAAGGCACTGTCATCTGGTTGAATCATATATCTAGATCTGGCAGAGATCCCAGAGAGAATGTGAGAGAAAACAGAATGAAACCCCTTCTCTAAGCACTTTTCTAAACTTTACAATGGAAAACAGAACTTCAAGATAATCAGGCAGGCACTTACTTGTAATCACTACAACTTTTGTCAGGATGACTTTGAAAGAGACCTGCTCCTATGTCATTATTCACTTCTACAGAATGCATGGGGAGAAAGCTCCCAATAACTAGGACTCCATCCCTGGAAAGGCTGGGACTGGTTTTTAGGAAGCAATTGGCCTTTTCTGTGTTGTGCACAGAAGGTGAGAACTGTAGGAGCATTACCAGGAGGACAGGAATTATATGGGAAATTTTTCTCTGAATTTTTGGAAGCATCACTGAGCATCAGTTGGAGTCCCAAGCACAGAGGCAGTCAATTAGTGATTAGCCTCACACAAGGTCACCTCCTTGGGACGAGTATTTAAGCATCACTGTTTCTTAGATTAGAAACTTTCTTAATGCTCTTGTTTTTAAGTGTGGACAGGTGCCTGCCTTTTCCCTGATATCAGTCTTGATCCTCAGGCATGGGGAAGCTCTTGGGAACATCTCTACCTGAGGCATCTCCAGCTCTGTCATTGAGTCTAACTGTAAAACCAAATTAGAAAAGGAAAAAATATGTTTTTGAATCTCTCCCCCTGTGCCTGGTAAAACTCATGGGACTTAAGAAACTTTGAGTTAATTGAAAAGCTTACTTTATCTGTTCATAATGTTTCTTTCTCCTCCTCTGGTGACCCATGAGTGTCCCTGTTTTAGCAAGTGGCCATATGAACTCTGAGGCTGACACAAGGTGTTCCATAGGGTATAATTCTTTCTGAAGTTATTCTTGGCTTCACGCAGAAGTCACTGTGAAGTGATTAGATCAGAAACCCTCAATCATAACAGGCCAAGAGGCTACAAGACCCGTAGTCTTAATAGACACACGTGTATTATAATAATAACAATAAACATTTATGACTGAAAAACACTGTGTACATTATCTCATTTGACCCTCAAAACAACTCTGTGAAGGAGGTAACATTATTGTCCACACTTCATGGATGAGGAAGTAGTCGCATAGCTAATAAGTTTCTGAGTAATATTTGAACTGAGGTTTTCCCAATTCAAAGTCTAAGGCTATTTAACCATGATAGTCCCTGTAAGCACCCTATCCTAACCTGGGGCAATGCAGTCCAGGCCTGACAGAATTTCAGGTGCAGAGCAGTCTCTTCTAGGTGTTATCTTTGGTCATGAATTACTTAGTGGTCCTCTTCCCTTCCTATCCCAACTACCTCATCATGATAATCGAGTAGTAGAGACTTACAACAGAATACTAGAAGAGAAAAGTCCCTCCAAGGTCATCAAATCCAGCCCATAATCAGGAGCAGAAATCTCCTTCACAGTGGTTCCTCCAAAAACTTGAAATTTCCCTGAGTCCATCACCTCACCATGACACGAGTGACTGTCCTAGAAAAGTGACAAATCCCTAAGGATTTGAGAATTATAAAAGACTACAGAAGGCATTTATTCTAATCCATATCTCAAAGAGAATTCGAGTTTCCCAGCCCCCTATATATTCTCTGTCTTTAATTATAAACTCATTGGTGGTCATGTTATGCCCTCCTGGTATAATTCATTGAATTTTGAAATACCTCTGGAATCTTCATCTCAGCCAACTTATTCCATTTTCCTTCTTCAACCTTTCCATGAGCAATCTTCAAACACTTGAGGATACCTTTTATTTTCATTGCAATATTTTCTTTTCCAAGATTACTATTTCTATTTCCTTCAATTAATGTATATATAATTTACAACTCCTCAGCATGTTGGTCTTCCTCCTAGACTACACCTTTCCAGACTTCCTCAAAGGAAGGGACACTATAGTAGGAAGGCCACTGGAGATTGCTTTGGAATCAGCTTATGTCTGATTGGTATATGGTACCAGCAAAGCCCTTTACATGACCTCATTTGAGCCTCAACCAACCCTTGAGGCAGAGGATCAGAGGAGATAAGTGACTTGATCATCATCAGTATGCTGTAGTTTTGTCTCTTTGATTCCAAAACCAGCATCTTACCATTAACCCACCCCATCCACCAACTAACTGAAAAAGTAAGTTAGGCTGTTTATTAAGGACCAACTAGTTACAACCACTTTGCTAGTAAGAAAAGGGAACACAAAGATTAAAGGTAGGCCCTGCTCTAAAGGAACCCACAAACTAATGGGGGAGATAACATGCAAACTGAAATGTAAAGATGCGATAAAGGCTTTCTCCCTTGCAAAAGTTAACTGAAAACCTCTGGCAGTTAAACCTTAGAATCCTGGCAAATAGTCAGTTGGTTCCTGAGGCTTGAGGAGAGTGGAAGGACCAACTGGAGCTCTGCCTTTTGGTTTTGCTTTGGCCTGTGCTTTGTCTCTGGACAATTTGAACTTAGCTAATTTTCTCTGGACCTCTCCCTGACCTTCTCCATACTATTCCCCTGTTACCTTTCCTGTTTTCCTGTGGGCTCTGGGAGGAAGGGTGGCTTTGGGGTTTTTAGTGAATAGACTTTGTGGGTTAGTTTCCCTATAGACAAGTAGGACATCCTTGAATCAAACCATAGCTTGCTTTATTGATTTAGTATATCCCTCTACTTTAAAAGCAGCCGAATCTTCCCTGGATGAGAGAAGCAGGTCCTCTCTCAGCCTAACTCATTCCTGTGACCCGCCCCCATCTTGAGTTTCTCCCTACCAGCTGTCAGAAACCCCAAACCCTTCTCTCACTCTGACTAACCCTGAACATTAATAAATCCCCTTGTTACCTAATCAAACCCTGTGGTGAATCATTGTGTTGAAGAATGAGGCAAGGGTTGAAGGGTTGAACCAGTGTTTTGTTTTTAATCAGTTCCTATAATCCCCTCCCTTGTTGTACTTCCCTTTCTCCCCCTTCCCTTCTTATTCCCCTCTTATTGTTCTTTAAAGACACGAGGTGCTCCCCCCAAGCCCTCTCCCTCCCTAGTATTGCTTCCCTCCCCACCAGTCCCTTTGTTACCCTTCTACTTCTCTATAGGGCCTGAATCAATTTTCTGCCCCTATGGATCTGATTGTTCTTCTCTAAGTTGATTTCAATGCACTTAAGTATTGAATATTCCCTCTCTCTAACCTCTTTACCCTTACAATGTATTGTTATTTTTCCCCTATTGATCCCATGTGCTTCTTTATGGAATATAAATTTATTCCTTTTTGTTTGCTTTCCTTTTTTCTTATTGTTATCTTCTTCCCCCCTAGTTTTGTATATATTTATACATACATACATACATAAATACATATATACATTTATATATCTCTTGACATTTCATCCTATACAGTTAGTCCCTGTTCCCTCTATGTAAAACTTCTTCTAGTTACCTTGTTGGTAATAATAATTTTTAATATTTGCCAATACCTTCTTTTCTTCTTGGGATATAAATTGATTGAACTTGTTGTGTCCCTTAAAGAAAAGAAAATTTTTTTCTCCTCCAATCATTCGCTTAATTACCTTATGTTGATTCTCTTGAGTTCTGGGTTTGGGCAGCAAACTCTGTTTAAGTCTGGTTTTTTCTTGATGAATGTTTGAAAGTCCTCAATTTTATTGAATGACCATACTTTCCCCTGCAATAATATAGTTAGTCTTGCTGGATAGTTGATTCTTGGTTGTAGCCCTAGTTCTCTTGCTTTCCAGAATATTGTGTTCCATGCCTTCTGGTCCTTCAATGTAGATGTAGCAGATCCTGTGTTACCCTAACTGTGGTTCCCTAATATCTGAATGACTTCTTTTTAGCAGCTTGTAATATTTTTTCCTTGGTCTGGTAGTTTTTGAATTTGGCTATAATATTCCTGGAAGTTGTCAGTTGTGGATTAAATGTAGGAGGTGATATGTGGATCCTGTCAATTTCCACTTTTCCCTCTTGTTCAAGAATTTCTGGGCAATTTTCTCTGATAATTTTTTGTAAAATGCTATCTAAACTTTTTCTTTTATCATGATGTTCTGGTAAACCAATAATTCTTAAGTTGTCTCTTCTAGCTCTGTTCTCCAGATCTTTGGTTGAGTCAATGAGGTGTTTCATATTCTCCTCAAATATGAGGGGAGAGAAAGGGAAGTACAATAAGGGAGGGGATAATAGGAACTGATTAAAAACAAAACACTGGTATAGAAGGAAACAATGAAAGAAGAAAGGACAGGACTAGGAGAGAGAATCAAAATGTGTGGGAGGGGCAGCTGGGTAGCTCAACGGATTGAGAATCAGGCCTAGAGATGGGAGGTCCTAGGTTCAAATCTGGC
>NW_025363403.1:0-1474 GCF_016433145.1 Gracilinanus agilis
AGATATCTATATCTATCTATCTATCTATCTATCTATCTATCTATCTATCTATCTATATATATATATATATATTTGTATAAGCCTTTTCCCCTATGATCTCTTTGGGGTACAAACCCAGCAATGGTATGGCAGGCATTCTTTTAGCAATCTTTGGGCTTAGTTCTAAATTGTCATCCAGAATGGTTGGATCAATTCACAACACCAGCAGCCATGCATTAATGTCCCAATTTTGCCACATCCCCTCCAACATTCATTACTCTCATCTGCAGTCATTTTAGCTAATCTGCTAGGTATGAGGTGATACATCAGAGTTGTTTTGATTTGCATTTCTCTAATTATTAGAGATTTAGAACACTTTTTCATGTACTCTGATAGTTTTGACTTCGTCATCTGAAAATTGCCTATTCATGTCCCTTGCCCATTTATTGAATAGAGAATGGCTTGATTTTTTTTTATATTTGATTTAGCTCCTTGTATGTTTGAGTAATTAGACCTTTGTCAGAGTTTTTGTTATGAAGATTTTTCCCAGTTTGTTGTTTCCCTTCCCTGATTTTAGTTGATTGTTTTTGTTTGTACAAAAACTTTAATTTAATGTAATCAAAATAATTTATTTTACATTTTGTAATATTTTTTTTTAACTCTTGCTTGGTTTTAAAATCTTTCCTTTCCTAGAAATCGGACAAGTATGCTATTCTGTGTTCCCCTAATTTTCTTATAATTTCCTTCTTTATATTCAAATCATTCACTCACTCTGAATTTATCTTAGTGTAGGGTGTGAGATATTGAACTAAACCTAATCTCTACCATATTGTTTCCCAATTTTCCCAGCAGTTTTTGTCAAATAGTGCATTTTAGTCACAAAAGTTTGGCTCTTTGGGTTAATCATAGACTCTCTTGCACACATCTCTTACCTCAAGGCCATTCCACTGATCCTCCCTTCTGTCTCTTTGCCAATACCATATTATTTTGATGGGTACTGCTTTATAGTATATAGTTTAATTAACTGGTACTGATAGACCATGTTCCTTCATGTTTTTTTTTCATTATTTCCCTTGATATTCTTGATCTTTTGTTCTTCCAAATTAACTTTGTTATAGATTCGTACTAATTCTGTAAATAAGTTTTTTGATAGTTTGATAGGTATGGCACTAAGTAAGTAAATTAATTTGGTGAGAATGGCCATTTTTATTATGTTAGCTTATCCTACCCATGAGCAGTCAATGTTTTCCAATTGTTTAGATCTAGTTTCAATTGTTTGGAAAGAATTTTGTAGTTTTATTCATATAGTTCCTGTGCTTGTTTTGGTAGATAGATTCCTAAGTATTTAATATTCTCTAGGGTGATTTTAAATGGTGTTTCTCTTTCTACCTCTTGTTGCTGTGATGTGTTGGAAATGTATAGAAATGCTGAAGATTTATGTGCATTTATTTTGTATCCTGCAACTTTGCTAAAGTTGTTATTTCTACTAGCTTTT
>NW_025363404.1:0-1075 GCF_016433145.1 Gracilinanus agilis
GTATATCTGTCAGATCTATGGGAAAGGAAAGAATTTAAGACCAAGCAAGAGATAGAGAATATTATAAAATGTAAAATGAATAATTTCGATTACATTAAATTAAAAAGGTTTTATACAAACAAAACCAAAGCAACCAAAATTAGAAGGGAAGCAACAAATTTGGGGGGGAAATCTTTATATAACAGTAACCTCTGACAAAGGTCTAATTTCTCAAATTTATAAGGAGGTAAATCAATTGTAAAAAAAACCAAGCCATAACCCAAATGATAAATGGGCAAGGGACATGAATAGGCAGTTTTAAGATAAAGAAATAAAAACTATCAATACGCTGTAGGGTTTAAATTAATATCTAACACTCCAAATATTATATTTTATGAAGTTTATTAATAATCATTGAAGTAAAAGGAATAAAAAGGAAATAGAAGTAAAAAACCTAATTATTTAACAGAATTAAGACCACGTGACTAGTTCTCCTTGCCTGTTTAAAAAAACTCACTCCACCGAAGCCACAACAGGAAGACAAGAGAACAAGAGGCAGGGTTACACCAAATTTATATCCTCCCTACTTTATCACATAATGTGAGGAGAGTGGGGTGCTAGGAATTGTAGTTTTTAGGGTAACAGATTCTAATTACACAACATGAAAAAGTGTTCTAAATCTCTCATAATTAGAGAAATGCAAATCAAAACAACTCTGAGGTAGTTATAAAACCAAAATCCCACAATATTAGAGTCAAGCAAATGGAAGCTAATGACTCCATGAGACATCAGGAAATAAGAAAATCAAAAGAATGAAAAAAAATCTGAAACATCTTACTGGAAAAACAATTAAGCTTGAAAAATAGATCCAGGAGAGACAATTTAAGAAGCACCATATTCATATCATAGTAAAAGCTATAATAAAATTTTTTAAAAAGAACCTGCACATCATATTAGAAGAAATCATCAGGGAAAATTGCCCTAATAGCCTCAAACTAGAGGGGAAAGTAGAAATTCAAATAATTCACTGAATACCTCCTGAAAAAGACCCTAAAATAATATGATGCCTTTTATAGAAATGTGATTTCCTTCCTTA
>NW_025363405.1:0-1228 GCF_016433145.1 Gracilinanus agilis
AGGATATTAGACTTGGAAGGGTCCTTAGGATTTATCTAATAATTTTCATTCAATCTGAAAGAAAACCTAGAGTCAAAGCTCCAAGCCATAAATAAGTTTATTGAAGGGATCTGTAGCTCTCAGCAAAGCTGGATCTTTAGGTTTCCTCTCACCTAAGACAATTGAATGAGGGATTTTCCTCTTTTTTTACACCCTAACATTGATCATTATATCATGATACATTTTCTGACAGATATAATTTTCTGACAAAGGACAGGTGATACAATTTCTGACAATGGGTGGGAAATGCATTTTCCTAGCAATAATTGGGAACTAGTTTCTTGAGGAGATGTCTCTGCTTCTTATTGAATCTTGATTGGTTAAGATGCTCCTCAAACTGTGGAAATATCACACAACTTGAATGAGCTAACCAATCAAAAATTAGCCATAATCATTGACATTCGCAATGCAAAGCCAGGTATTTCACAGGTTTCTTGATGCATATATAATTTTATTTCTTGGGGTACCTGGGATTTCATTGAGAGTGACCCTGACAACAGGGCAGTTTGGACTCTTACCTTAGAGCCAAAAAGATTTTTTTGAGAACAAATCGATTCCGGAGATTGTTTATAACCACTCTTTGGAATCCAAGTCATACCCATGTTGGTTGAAAACTATATTCTGATTTTTTGTGACCCTATTTATTCATACTTTGTCTCTTGGTATATCTTTTACTGGGATATGGCCAAGGTAACCTTGGGGGAGGGGTTGACATTTAGTTCTGGGAAGTAGGGGCAGAAGTTGTATTGGGGCAGAAATGTGGGATAAAGGAAGCATAGAGACCTTTAAAATGAAGATACAGATGTTATTTATACAAAATAGCAGACAGGACAAATCATTTATATGCCCTGCACAAAGTTTGAAAATGACACACATAGGGACCTGGCTTCAATCAATACGAAGTATTGATTCTAAGACAGAAGATAAAGGTGTAAAAAAATCACACATATGCAGAGACACACAAACACACACATTTGCACCACCCTAGGTGTACATCAGAGCCTTTGAGCTTTTACTGTAGTATATATAATTTGACTGACCACAAAGTTATATCCCTCTATGCCATGGAGAGCAGAATTTTCCATGGTGATAAAGACAATAGTTTTCCTTTATGTAGTACTTTTCATATGTCCAAATAATTATCTTGCAATAACCTTCCCAGGGAGGGAGTCACAAATGAGAAGAGGAA
>NW_025363406.1:0-1674 GCF_016433145.1 Gracilinanus agilis
TGTCAGAAATCATAATTGCCACTCCTGCCTTCTTTTTCTCATTTGGGACCCAAAGGATTTTGCTCAATTCGTTTACCTTAAACCTGTATATGTCCACCCGCCTCATATTTGTTTCTTGTAGACAACATATGGTAGGATTTTGGTTTCTTATCCACTCTGCTATTTGCTTCTGTTTTATGGGTGAGTTCATCCTGTTCACATTCAGAGTTATAATTATCAGTTGTGTATCCGCCGACATTTTTGTATCCTATCCTTGTTCTACTTCTTCTTCTTACACTATTTCCTTTTAAACCAGTTGTTTGCTTTATGCCAGTAACCCTTGTCCCCACCCTTGATTTACTTCCCTTATTATTCCCCTCTTTTTATTTTTAAGGCCTAATGAATTCCCTCCCCCTTCTCCTCCCTTCCCTTTTTTGACCTCCCCACTCCCCTGCTCTCCTTGGTTTATCCCTTCTGATTTTCTCAGTAGTGATAGATAGAGTTTTATATCCCATTGGATAAAGCTACTCTTCCCTCTCCAGGTTAATTACACTGAGAGTAATGTTTAAATATTATCTCTTAATGCACTCTTCCTCTCCTTCTTATAATAGTATTCATCACTTCCCCTTCCCATGCCCTCTCTGTGTGTAATAGAATATCCTATTTTTCTTATTCATTCAACTTTCTCTTGGTGTCCTCTACTATTCAACCCCCTCTTTCCCACCCGCATATCATCTTAGACCATTTAGTCTTCCTATGAATAGTTCTTCTAATTACTATAATAGTGAATAGAGTTACTCATAGAGAATTATACATAATATTTCTCCACATAGGAATAGAAAAATTTGTTCATAATCAAGCCCTTAAAGAGGCAAATTTAAAAAATACAAGTTTTCTTTCTCCTCTGTTTCTTATTTACCTTTTCATGTTTCTCTTGATTTTTGTGGTTGGATATAGAACTTTCCATTTAGTCCTGGTCTTTTCTGTGCAAATACTTGGAAATCTTCTATCTTGTTGAATGTCTAAACTTTCTCCTGGAAGTATACAGTTAGTTTTGATGGGTAGGTGATCCTTGGTTGTAGACTCAGTTCTCTTGCCTTTCTGAATATCATATTCCAAGCCTTGCGGTCTTTTAGCGTGGAGGCTGCCAGATCCTGTGTGATCCTGATTGGTGCTCCTTGATATCTGAATTGTCTCTTTCTGGCTTCTGGTAAAAATTTTTCTTTTACTTGGAAGCTGTTGAATTTGGCTATTATATTCCTGGGGGTTGTCTTTTCTGGGTTTAGTGTAGACGGTGATCTATGGATCCTTTCAGTGTCTATATTGCCCTCTTGTTGTAGAACTTCAGTGCAGTTTTGCTGAATAATTTCTTTTAGTATGGAGTCCAAATTTCTATTAATTTCTGCTTTTTCAGGAAGACCAATGATTCTCAGATTGTCTCTTCTGGACCTATTTTCTTGGTCTGTCACTTTCTCTTTGAAATATTTCATGTTTCCTTCTATTTTTATCAGTCTTTTGACTTTATTTGTTCCTGCTGTCTTGAGAGATCATTGTTCAATATTAGCCTTTAGGGACTGGTTTTCAGCTGTAATATTTTGGTTTTCCTTTTTAATCTGGTCATTTTTGGTCTTCAGTTTATTTGCTTCACTTTCCAATTGTGAAATTCTGCCTTTTAAACTGTTATTTTCTTGCCAG
>NW_025363407.1:0-4023 GCF_016433145.1 Gracilinanus agilis
GTCTAGCAGACTCCCTATGGACATGTGGGAGACTTTGAGACTACATTAGCCATGATTCCAATGGGTCTTAGGGCATGGGGATGTCAAAGGTCCCCATGCAGGGGGCAGTTTAAATTCAGAGGAAGGCCAAAAGAATGCCTCTTGATCTTCCTGAGGAGCTGACTGATGCGTGGAGAGGATGGGCTCTGGTGGTAAATCTAAAAGCTAGGCAGGCGAGGTCTTATATATATATTTTACCAACATGGCCATGGCTTTAATTAAACTACTAATTTCTCTTATTTTCTCAGTCTTTATCATTTTTAATCGTAACATTTCTGAGAAGTTGAAGGCAATCAGACCAGAGAGAGATGTTCCCCTTATTTCTCTTATATATAGAGAAAATGGCAATTTTCTACAGTCCTAGCCCTGAATGGGTAATAGCAAACTGCTCAAATCACTTTAATTGGGCCTTGATTCAAAGGCCTGTTATAAGTTTATTTTCCCTACATTTTTTGCACATCTTACATTTCATTCGCAAGTTAATTTTTCTCCTTTTTTGAGTTTTATTCTTTTTTTTTTTATTATTTCTTTTGCCAATTGATTTCATACAACCCCCATGACTCAGCCACGCATCCTTAGCTGACCTGAGGTACCCTTTTCAGGGGAGAAAGGTGTGTTTAGAATTTCCTCAGGGGGATGTGTGTTAAGTTTTTTAAAAATCAAAAATGTCAAAATATATGTATATTTAACTCTTTTAGGAGTAATTTCAGGGGGATATGTATAATTCTTAGAAGGAAATGTATGTTTTATAATCTATGATGTGAAGTTTAAATTCTTTTGAGAATAATTTCAGGATAAGGATCTTGCCATCTCCCCAGAATCCAGACAGCCAACCTTTTTGATGGAGGCACCAAAAAGATGCCTAAAGACCCTTCACTGGACCATGAAGATCAAATTTGAACTTTGGGTGCAGTTGATTTGAACTATGGGGAGTTGAATGGGTTGAATGCATTTCTTTTGAATGTATACTATTATGCCAATAGGGCACTGCCCCCGAATTTTTTTTTGTCAATGTAGCTAGTTTTACCCATTTCTTTTATCCCCCAAATTCCTGAAATTTAGAAGTTGTCTAAGTTTACAGATCCAGCAAAGAAAAAGGGCCAACCCTTTTTTTTTTTTGCCAGATCTCAGGGGGAAATGTGTGTTTGGGAATTAAGGGAGGTACTATTTAAAAGTATCTTACAAACTTCCTGTGGACATGAGGGGAACTTTGAGACTACATTACGTAATCTCTGATTATGTCGGAGAACTGGAACCAACATATAGGGCAGTTTAAATTTGGAGGTTGGGTTTGAGACGCTCTCTTGGCTATGTAGTGAGGATGGGCCCCAGAAGTAAATTTGAAAGATAGTCAGGCGCTGTCATATATATTTCACCAACATGGCCATGGCAATTAAAATATTAATTTCTCTTATTTTATCAGTCTTTATCATTTTTAATCGTAACAAAGACCTGACTATTATTTGTGCTAGTTCTGTGACTATGGACAAATCACTTGAATATTTGAAGGAATAAGAGGAATTTGACTTGCTTTATCTGTCTCCAAAGGGTAGAGCCAAGAGAAATGGGTAGGAGCTACAGACAAATTTAGGTTTGCTATAAGAAACCCCACCTCCCCAACAACATCAAATTAATAAATATTCCTTTTTAAAAAATTAGCTCACATTTTTAGTTCCTTTTCTCCACTTTAAGAAAGAAAAAAGGAAAAACAAAATCCTTGTAAGAATATGCATAATCAAGCAAAACAGAGTCCCTTATTTAATAATTACAGCTAACATTTATAAAGCACTGTATAAATATTATGCCATTTTATTTTTTAAAAAATTTAAATTGATTTTTGTCTCATTTATCTGATATTTGTCTCATTCTTCATGACCTCATTTGGGGTTTTCTTTGCAAAGATATTGGAGTGGTTTGCCATTTCCTTTTCCAGTCCATTAAAAAATACAATAAATTTTATTTTTTCCAGATTACTATTGATACAATTTTAATATATTTATTTCCTGATATTTTGCAATCAATGTTCTTTCTTTCCCTCTTACCCCTCCCATTTGCCTAAGAAGGCAGGTAATGTGATATAAGTTGTACATATACTATCATATAATATATATTTCCACATTCATCATGTGAAAGAAGATACTTATTGTTCATACAAAAAAATTTATATAGAATATAAAGCAAAGAATGTTAAGTTTCGATTCACATTCATACTTGTTTCTTTTATGATACTGGATATCATTGGGGTTTTTTAATCACAAATCTCTTGGAGTTGTCCTGGATCCTTGCCTTGACAATGATAAAGTCATTCACAATTGATCATCTTACCTTATTGTTGTTACTGTGTACAACTTTCTTCTTATTCCACTCACTTCACCTTGAAACCCTTTGTGTGTCTTTCCAGATTTTTTTGTGACCACCATGTGTGTCATTTTTTATGGCACAATATTTCTTATTACAAGCATATGCCCCAACTTATTCAGCCATTCCTGAATTGATGGGCATCCTTTCAGTTTCCAGTTTTTTGCCACCACTTTCAACTCATTTTCCAGATGGAGTTCAGTTTTTATATCAAGACCTTAATATATGCTGTGGGCTAATAGAATCTCAAGATAATGGCCAGGCCAGGAATATAGCCTAAGGCTTGTCTGACTCAGCCCTCCCTGGAAAAGAGTTTTTTACTACAGAGGTATTACCAAGTGTAGACACTATAAACAGGATAACCTGAGAGAGAGGCAGACAACACACTGCTTCCCCAACATTCTTCTCCCTGGACCATTTTGAGGAAAAGACACTGAGATACATTAAATCATAAAAAATATGCCAGAACACCAGATAAAACAGGGAGTCCTGAGGTCCTACTGAGTCCTGAAGCTTATCTGGGTCTTATTGAACTTCATAAATAACTGAATCTATCCCCAAGGTACCAAGAAAACATGGTAGGTATAAAGAAAAGGATGTTAAACTTAGAGGAAAGGGAAGAGTTGGGTATGAATCCTGCTCTCTGGCACTGCATCTCTCAGCCTAGGTAAGTCACACAAAACAATTAGATGCATTATATCATGATATTATTGATTATGTGTGTATGTAATATGCATCCTACAATAAGATTAAAATACATATAATTACCCAATGATTATTATATAATTATATGAATATAATAATGAATATATGCACTTGTGTATATCATATATACATATATGCATGTATATTATATTCACACAAAAATGGCACCCCACACCAAAATGACTGTGCTGTTCTCAGACCCTACTAATAACCTACCTGCTAAGAATCAGTGTGTTTGTGGTCCTTCAAGGTTTATTTACAAGGCACTATCTCTGATCATTATCACCATCTTTCTGACAGCAAGATCAAGAATTATATACAGGAGTGTGCTGAAGCCAGCTTAAAGGGAATCTCAAAAGCCATTGTTAAATTTTCAGTGTGAACATTTACACCTTGGAAATCTGCAGATGCTTACAAAGTAGGGCTTGATTCATTGTTTTGTGAATCGTCTAGACTTTAAAAAGTGATGGAGAAAACATCAACAATGCAGATTAAACACAAAAGTGCTGCGTATTTTTTTCTGAGAGCTAGTTGTTAAACATTTATCAGCACTCCATCTATATTCCCTCATATAGTGAATTGCATATTACAGGGGAGGGAGGCATAAAGAGTTTTATATATATATATATATATATGTCTAACTTTACAAGTAGAAGAATTCCAGCAAAATTGACTAACAAATAAATCTTCCTTTTTCAACTCTACCTCTAGGACTCATTTTTTTCAGCTTAAATTTATTTGTTTGTTTATTTGTTACATTAAATTTCCCATGTATCTCCTTTTTCCCTTCCCTCCGACAATTAGAGAAAGCATAATTGGACCAAAAAAACCCACTTTACTTAAAGACGCAGCTCACATACTAATTTCTCTGTAAAGCATTTCTTGACTATTGGTATTGTTCAAGATCTTTGCTATTCAAAT
>NW_025363408.1:0-4139 GCF_016433145.1 Gracilinanus agilis
TTATTGAATCCCTTAAGTTTTCCCTCTTCTATCTGATCTGTGTCTTGAATATATCTAGTTATTTTCATGTTTGTCTCCCCCAGTATATTGTGAGCTACTTAAGAACAATGACTGATTTTTTTTCCTTTCCATATTTACAGCACTTAACACAAAAGAAGGAGCACCTAGGTGGCACTAGATTTGGAATCAGGAAGACTCATCCAATTACTGTATATAAAATTGAGTTTATTGATGAGATCAAATCATGCCTCAGTCATTTACTGGCTATGTGACCCAGGACAAGTCACTTAACCCTGTTTGCCTCAGTTTCCTTATCTGTAAAATGAGCTGGAGAAGGAAACCACTCCAGTATCTTTACCACAAATTTCCCAAATGAGGTTCACAAAGTGTCAGATATGACTGAACAACAACAAAAGCATATAGAAAGACCTTAATAAATGCTTCTTGACTTAAAAGTGCATAGGCATTACGATGGCCATTTTCTTCAGAGCTCAAAGGACCTTCCTTCTAGTTTCCAGGATATTTTCTAGATCCGCTGTCGACAAATCTTTTCAATAACACAACCATATTGGGGGTTTTTTAATTATGTGTCCCAAATATGTATATGTGTTATAAAACAGAAATTAAAAAGAATGAGTTAGAGAGGAAACAATACTTTATCTTAGTCAAGAGTTTACTAAGTAGGGGAGTGACATGGCCAGTTTGACGCTTCCGGAGAATCACTGCCCCCTCAACCCAAGCAACCCCAAACCATAACATAGTAACTCCAGAGTCCATATTCAAATGAAGAGAAAGTGGCATTTGAAGGGAATTGCATTAGAGAGGAGATATTTGGGGCAGGGAGACCAATTAGGAACATATTGAATTTGTCCATTTGAAAGGACAAGAACTAGGGTAACATCAACAACAAGAACAGAGAAGGAGATAGATATAAGAGATGTTGTGGGAATAGCAACACAGGATTTGGCACCTGGTTGGAATTTGGGATGAAATAGAGTAAGGAATCTAAGATGCCACTAAATTGTGAACCTGGCTAACACTAAGGATGTTTTTTTCCCCAGGGAAATGAGGAATTGGGAAGAAGAGAAGCTAGGTGGCATAGTGGCTAGATCACCAGGCTTGGGGTCAGGAAGACTCATCTTCTTGAGTTCAAATACAGCCTCAGAAACCTACTAGCTGTGTGATCTTGGGCAAGTCACTTGACCTCCCCCCCTTTGCCTCAGTTCCTCATTTGTAAAATAAACTGAATAAGGAAATGGCAAACCACTCTGCCAAGAAAACCCTAAAACAGTGTTGTGAAGAGTCAGACCCAACTGAACAACAACAGTAGATTTTGAGGTAAAAATTATATAATAAACTATATGAAGAAAACGATAACCAAACCAGCTTATCCTCTGAGACCCTTTCTGCCCACCCTAAAGTAAAAAAAGGAAAGTAGGGGCTTAATTAACCTATAACTGCCATAGAATGCAGTCTTTCCTCTTCATAGTTCCGTATTTATTGGTGGAGTGCGGGGTGGTAAAAATTGGGGTGATAAGTAAGGAGAAAGGAGAGAAGGGGATTTTTTCCAATATCTTCTGTGTAATTGTTGCTGCAAGTTCCACGAATAGCAATTCAGATGAGAGAAACTTGAAAGCTTGCATGCAGAGGGAGATTATGAACTGAGGGGTTGGGGGGTTGGGAAAGAAGTGGGGGGGTATGGTTCTGTTGTAGATAAGCTTGGCTACTGCAAGTAGTGGTGTGGGATGTAATCTATCTTCTTAGCCTCTGATTGAGGGGGCCATGGCCCCCTCTAGAGATCATCAGACAAGATGGCTGAAATTGCAAGACACCTGACCAACAGATAAGTGGGGAGTTATTGCACATTAAGCTAGCAATTCATATATAATTTCCTCCGTGATGGTTAACTATGCTCAGGAGTCTCTAATTATCATACTTTGGAAAGCAGAACCCTTCTCCTCCTCATTTTGGTCTTCATTGCCATACTTTCCATTTGTTATTGCTACTAAAAATACTTGGCTCATTTAATTTTTAAATTCCCAAACAGTATTTTGCTGAACTTTCAAAGACATTAGTTCTGCAATTGAGATTTTTTCCAAAATGTTAATTCTTCTTTAGAAATAGGTAAAAGTCGAGCTAGTTCTTACACCATGATCCCAAAGTTGTAATTAAATAAATCTCCTTCAAAGCATCTGCTTCCATATAAAAAATTGGTTTTCATTGTTTGTCAAACTCGCCCCCACTAGGAAAAAAAACTCATAGTCCCTTCATTCACTTTACTAAAAAAAATAATAGGTTCATTATGCCATATAGTTAAAGTTCAATTAACTAAAAACCAACTACCTGAAACTCTCAGTTGTATTATTTTGCCACATTCTATTTTTAGGAGAAAGAGGCTAAAAAAAACAATCCTAGGGAATTTGTTTTTTAAAAAATTCCAGGTTACAATAGGGCCATTACAAATTTAATCTAATCTTCTAAATATCCTATGTCTACCTGTACTCTATAATCAGAATGATGGCCTTATATACTTCACAATACTCAATTATGTTCATTATGCTATACTTTAAAAAGACAGGAAAATGGACTATTACTTTTTAAAAAGATTTTCAGCAGTTGAAACAAAGGTTTCTCTTGTCGATTCTGTTCTGATCAGAAAATAAAAGTAAAAAGGACATATGCCCCTTTCCCAAAACATTGCATATATTTGAGGTTTTACTGCATATTTTCTCCTACAAAAATTCTCCTTTATTTCTCAAAAGTTGATTTGTTAGATACTTATTTCATGGAAAACAAAAGGGAGCTGATGGCACTTAACACCAAATGACAATGAAAACAACGAGACCTCATTTGCACTGGATGGAAACCACCCAAAATGGTGGCTTATGAAAAAAATTAAAAAATAAAGAATTAAAAAATAAAGAAAAAATAAAGAAAAAAGTAAACCAATGTCCAGAATTGTTTTGCTGTAAATCACAAAGAAATTTCTTATTTTGCATGTTGGTGTCCAAATTGTTTTCCCTCACAAATCTATAAAAATTTGAGGCATTTGATCCATTCATTTTGGAAAATGATTTTGAATTTTGAAGGAAAAAAAGAGGCTATAATGTTAGTCATGTTTTTAGTCATGTCTGACTCTTCACGACCCGATTTGGAGTTTTCTTGGCAAATATCCTAGAGTGGTTTGCCATTTCCTTTTCCAGCTTATTTAATAGATGAGGAACTGAGGCAAATAGGGTGAAATGACTTACCCAAGATCACATAGTAAGGTGGCATAGTAAGTTGTTGAGGCTGAATTTGAACCCAGGTCTTCCTGACCCCAGGCCCAACAATCTATACACTGAGCTATCTAGCTAGCTAATATTTTGCATAGTGTCAGATTTTAATAGTCAATATATTGGTTGGTTTTGCTTAGTCAATATTTTTTTTCTCTCTTACATTCTCATCTTTGTTAAAAAGGGATTGTTTACTGGATAGGTAAAGTGGCAGGGCTAGATCCAAGATGGTAGGTGATATGTAAAAAATCAATAAAATGAGATAATTTTTTAAACAATCTATTGTTCTCAATGCGACTACTCCTTCCAAGTATACAAAATGAAATCCCTCCATGCCTTAGGAGATTAGAAATAGGTTGGATTAATAGATTAGAAATGCCTTCTAACCAGAAAAATTCACCACTTGCTAGTTAGTCTTCTGGTAACAAACTACTCCTGAGTTGGTCAGACTTGTTCTCAGATCACAGACCCATAGTCCTTTACTAGGCTCCAGTATGTGGACAGATAGGAAGACAAGAGTACCAGGTGGGTCTTCTCTGTGACATAGCAGAGCGGTACTGTAAGGATGGGATTTGTGCAAGGGGGATGGAACAAAAGGAGCCAGAGAAGGAGTGGCTTACAGTTGGTGACAGTTGGTGATGGTTGAGACCAGAGAGGATTCTGGGGAATTTCTCCAGAAGGAAGGAGGAGGAGAGGAGGGCTTCTGGCTGAGGACTGGGAGAGGAAGGAGGTGGACATCTCAGCTTGGATCCAGTCCTGAGGGCTTCCTGAGGATCTTTCTTTGGACATTGATACTCCATTTCCCTGGTCAAAGGCATCCCATTGCTTCTCACCCATCAAGACTTCAACTGTAGAGTAAGCTAA
>NW_025363409.1:0-7704 GCF_016433145.1 Gracilinanus agilis
ATTCCATACCCAGATGTGATATGTTATGGATGTTTTGAGGTGACTTGCCATGGTAGGGTGGATGTCCATATACCATCTCAAAGGGTGACAAATGAGTAATGCTATTGGGCTGGCACCTAAGATGAAACAATGCCAAAGGTAATGCATATGGCCACTTCAAATGTGATTCAGCACAGATTTTAGCCACTAGGGTCTTCAAAGATCTATTAACTATCTCAATATGTCTGCTCTACTGGGGTCTGTACATGGAATGTAGATGTTGTTTGACTCCTAGGGTTTCATACACTGTAGCTAGAATTTGGTGTGTGCGAACCACAATCAGACGCAATGTGTAGTGGAATAGAGAATCTCGGTATTAATTCTCTAAGCAAAACCTTTGCTACAAACATTGATGTATTGCCTCTGGCTGGAAAAGCCTCAGGCTACTTGATTAATCTATCCAAGATCACCAATGTATACCTATAGTCCTGACACCTTGGCATGGTAATGTAATCAATTTATATGCATTCAAATGGTGTAAAGGCTAATGGTTTGCCTCCCAAACTGTGGACTTTGGTAACAGTGTGGTTGAACTGCATACAAATTCTGCACCTCTGAGAAACTCTCATTGCAACTTCATATATGCCCCTTGCATTCCAATACCTAGTTATAGAGTCTGCTAGGCCCAGACTTCCATAATGCCCTTTTTGATGTAATGCATTGCAAAAGGTGAAATACAGGGATATAGGTAACATAGGTTTTCCATTTGCCCCCAGCCAAACTCCATTAGCTAAGTATGCACCATGGTGTTTTTTCCAATCCTTTATTTCCTTTGGGGAGAATGCATTTTTGAGATCAACTTTCTACCCCAAAGACAAGTTCAGGACTGAAATTGCTCCATACCTCACCCCGAATTTGGCTGTAATGTCAGCTCGTCTATTCCCTGATTCCACTGGCCCTTGTATTTTGCTGTGGGCTCTGCAATGAATAACTGAAACTTGGGCTGGTAATTGGAGTGCTTCTAACAGCTCGCTTATTAAAATGCCACACACTATCTGTTTGCCATTACATGTTATGAAGCCTCGATTTTTCCGAATTCACTGGAATGATGCACTATTCCAAAAGCATACCAGGAGTCAATGTAAATGTTAACTCTCCGATTTTCGGCTAATCTTAGAGCGTGCATCAACCTGACCAATTCTGCCCCTTGAGCACTCATAATAGATGGTAGGGATGAGTACCAAAGGGTTTTAGAGGCTGTCACTACTGCTGCACTGGTAAATCTCTGATTGCCTATTAGGTAAGATGATCAACTCAGGATTTCATGGGACTATCATATAGATCATCTCTTGTCTTATGCACGATGTTAAGCGCATCTTCACAGATGTTGCAAAGCAGGATTACTGCAAGAATCTCTTGCATTTGGAAAACCACCAGAAGCAATCCTGAAAGTTAGGGAAGCAGAATGTTGACCCAGCCTGGCCCTGGTCTCACGGCCAAAAACCATCAGAGCTGGGACTATAAATATTCCTGGAGAACCAACTGTGGGGCTGATTTCCTTGACCTGACCTAGACATCCTGCTATCCCCTGCTTCTCCCCCTTGGGCCCTGGAGGAGGGAATTTAGTGGGAGGAGAACGTAGGAATTAGTTTACTTAGGCAGGCAGGGACAACCCTAAACTAAGCCATTACCCACATTTGTTAATCTGCTAGACCTTTCTATAGCAGGGCAGTGAAATTTATCCTGGCTGAGGGGCTAGTTCCCTCAGCCTGACCTCTATCTTCTGAGACCCTCTCCCAACACTGGCCTTCAGCCTTAGCAACAGTTTCCCAGACCTTAACCCTCTTCCCTCAGCTTACCCTTGCCTCTAATAAACCCCTGGCCTTTATTCAAAGAGCTTCTGTTGATTCATTTATACCATCAACTGGGACCAGGGCTGAAGAGGGAAAGATAGTTTTCCCTTGTTTCCTGAGGGGCTAAACCAGGCATCCATCTTGCTCAGGAAGTGAACCAAGTTCACTTCCTGTTGGCTTTCAGTTTCCATCAGGAGGGGAGGGGCATCTCACTCCTTACCTCAAGGAGCTTAGAAACAACAGGGAGACTGACTGAAACCTTTCAGCTCAGGCTCACACAACCCTCACTGACCCAAACCAACCTATACTGAAGTTATAGTCTCCTTGCCCAGTAGTCTCAGCTGTACTACCCTGCCCTCTATTGTAAGCCTTCATCCAGCCCCTTATTATTTCTTATTACAAGGTGTAGATTCTCTCCTTCCAGGGGTAAATCTGGAATCAGAGTTGTAGGATTTAAACTTCTGCACCAGTGAAATGTGATGTTTTCATTAGCCAACAGGATTGCTTGGTATTGTGATAACCTTTGGGAGGTGAAAGCTTGGAGTGTGGTGTTCCTTAGAGTAGATTCCACTTGGTGTGGGGAAAATACTCTCAGCTCACCCCCTAATACCAAGGAAGATGCTTTCCTAACCATGATGGCTACAGCAGCAATAGCTCTCAAACAACTTGGCATTCCACAGATTACTGACTCTTGCTTTGAGCTATAATAGGCATCTGGTCTAAGGGTATTCCCAAATGATTGTGTGAGAACACTAGAGGCTATCCCTTTATCTTCATGAACACAAAGGAGGAAAGGTTTATTATGGTTAGGGATTCCTAGGGCAGGCGCTCTTAGAGTTAGCACTTTGAGCTTTTCAATGGCATGGATATGCTCTTTAGTTAGCTTCAAA
Source organism: Gracilinanus agilis (assembly GCF_016433145.1). NCBI lineage: Eukaryota > Metazoa > Chordata > Mammalia > Didelphimorphia > Didelphidae > Gracilinanus > Gracilinanus agilis. The sequence goes on from NW_025363409.1 coordinate 2,723, forward strand.
GGTGCTGGAACTTCCTTCCTGGTTAGCTCTAGCAGAGGTTTAGCTATGAGAGCATAATCTGGAATCCAGTTTCTACAGAAACTCGTTACTTCTATGATTGCCCTGAGCTGCCTCTTAGTTCTAGTTCAAACTCAACCTGTGTATGCCTTGTGTTTTCTTCTGGGAAATCTTCCTGGAGCCCCTTTCCAAGATGAATCCCAAATACACCACTTTTGATCTCACAAACTGAAGCTTAGGCTTGGAAATTTTATGGCCCCTCTTGCCTAGCTCTTTAATCAAGCGAACGCTGTCCCTATAACAGATTTCAGCAGATAGTGACATTAGCAGGATGTCATCAACATAATGAACCATTTTGCTGTCTTGGAAAGTGATCGACTCAAGGTCTCTCTGCAAGACTTGGCAGAAGACTGAGGCTGAATCTGAAAAACCTTGGGGCAAAGGTAAAGGCGAACAGCTGCTGGCTGTCTCTGTGCAGGGGAACAGAGAAATAGGCAGAGCAGAGGTCTATCATGGTAAACCAAGCAGCTTTGTTTGGTATAGCTATTATGATCTGAGATGGACTAGGAACCACAGCATAGGTTTTCTGCACATGGCTATTAACAGCTTAAAGGTCTTGTACCAAATGCCATTGAGTCTTCCCATCAGGAGATAGTTTGGCTTTCTTCACAGGCATAATAGGGCTGTTTTACTGTGAGAAGCTATATCTTAAAATACCCTGCTGCAATAAACTCTCTATGATGGGTTTCACTCCCTCAATCACCTCTTTGCTTAGTTTAAACTGAGGAATTCATGGTGGTAAACTTTCCTTCACTTCTATTCTCACTGGCTCAGCAGACAAAATTCTGCCCACCTCATTAGAATTTTTAGCCCATACATAATCAGGTATATCATCAGGAACCTGGTAGACATTGTCACTTTGTTGGTAAGTTGGTTCCTCACTACATGGGTCTAAAAACAAAATGGGATGGTGTTTCAGAGATCTCTTAGGTAGGTGGAGATAGATCTGCCCATCCAGTTGGCATTGGATAGTGGCAGCTAATTTATACAAGAGATCTTGCCCCACATGGTGAAATTGGGCCCTCTAACTCTAGAACACACCTTTTTATTAATGCCATCGTGTCCTTCGAAACTTGTGGCCTCCTCCAGAAACTAATCTCTCCAGAAGACAGGAAAGGACTCAGCTTTTCACTCACTCACATTGTAGTCCAAATGGGAAGATCTAAGAGCAGTCTTACCAAATGCTAGCATCCTAAGTCCACGCTGAAGAAGCTCCTCCACCAGCCTCCAAAGCCTTGAAAGAGCTAGAAGACCTCGTAACAGGAAGTTTCAGCCACTTTTAAAGACCTTTCTTTTTGTCATTTCCTGTTCATTCCTCCACTTTAGGGGATCAATTGTAGTTTTTAAATTTGCTTTGGACTGCCCAGAGGGCAGTCAGTTGCTTCTAGAGGTGCAAACCCTTATAGTAAGTAGTTTGTAGACTTCCCCTACTTTAGAGTTAAGTAGGGGTGTATTTGCTTTTCTTGATTAAATTAAAAGTAGGCAAGGGGAGAGTTAATACCATCTTCACAGTCCTTACTATCCACACAGGAAAAACCAAATTGATGATGAATATCCATTGTTCAGACAGTGATGTACAGATGGATCGAAAAACCTTTGGAGCTCAGCCTTTTATTTTATTTTATTTTATTTTTAAATTGAAAAATTTTATTTAATTAATTGATTTAGAATATTTTTCCATAGTTACATGATTCATGTTCTTTCCTTCCCTTCCTCCTCCCCATCCCTGTAGTCAACGGGTAATTCCACTGGGTTTTCTATTTGTCACGTAAATGTCTTTGAAATGGTCCCAGAACGAACATCTAGTATTTCTATAATGCCAAATGGTGCATTAGAGAGAGTGCTAGACCTAGTCAGGAAGACCTGAGATGAAATCTAGCCCCAGACACTTGGTAGCTGACCCCAGACAAGGCACAACCTCTACATATCTCATTTTCTTCATCGGTAGATTGAGATAATCATAGCATTTACTGTACAGGATGTTATTTGATATGCTCTTTCATCACTTGCAATAGTTCCTCATTAGTATTCCTTTTAGTGTCCCAGACTAGATCAAAGACCTTCTTGATTGCCCATAGTCCCTGAATCAGTGATATAATGATAGCTCCCATAGTAGGTAGATAAACTATGAACTCTGCCATTGTCACTGCCAGCCATTTATATAAGTTGTATATTAATAAGATCTTTAGGCAATAGTCTGTAATCACTTGGAACCAGAGATTATAAATACCCTGCATTGCTGACCAAACAAACAGTGTTAGACTGGTAATAATAAGTGAAACCTTTGCCAATACTATCTTCCCTACACCTATTAAGCTTTGCCAAAAACTGTTATTTAAAAAGTGGGTGTATCTCTCTTGATCCTTGGAAGAAGGATAGACTGGAAGGTGCTTCTACAAGCTGGGTCTGATAAACTGGTCCAAGATCCTTAGGTGGTAAAGGGATCTAGGCTGAGTGGGACAGTGATGCCTCTCACCAGCAAGGTGTGCTGGTAACCACCAGGGCTTATGGATAATCAACTCAGCTAAACCCCTGACCCACTAACAGTGCCCAAGCCAAAGTTATTGAGGGAGAAGCTGTAAATGTTGTTCAACAGCCCCTCTGGTTACTTGGCTTGGGGTTAGGTTAAATGATAAAGATTGGTAATAGGCTAGTTATTGGTATTGGATGGATAACGCTAACTGAGATGCTGGTAATCCCTTTCCCCTTTTGCTGTAACTATTCACTTGCCCCCTTGGAATGAATGCCAGCTTTCACTTGTATCAAGTTTGAAACAGGGTTTAATGCTTTGGCTCAAAGGGGTTAGGAATCAGGATAAGGAAAGAGGTGTTGGGAATGGCTATGCTATATCTATAGAGAGTTAAAGAAATCTAAACCAATGAGCATCTGGTTGATATTTGGCTGGAGATTCTTCTCCCCTTCATGGACCCTAGTCAGACCAGGCCATGGTCTAGAGAAGTGGTTACCAAACTTTTTTGGCCTACCACCTCCTTTCCAGAAAAAAATATTACTTAGTGCCCCCTGTCACCTATTATCACTGCCCCTTTACAGTTATTCATTGCCCCAAATGCACCTGTGGCCATCACCGCTCTCCTGGATCGCTGTAGCACCCACCAGGGGGCAGTGGCGCCCACTTTGGGAATCACTGGTCTAAACCAAAGGAAAGGAAGGGGTAGTGATGTTCTTCTTGGCAGCTGTGCTGTTCTTATCTCTCAGCTCTGTTTGGTAATAGATGAATGAACCTCTAGTGGCAATAGGTATAGATGCTGGATCTGCAGATCTATTGGCCTACCCATCTGTCACCACCCACTGCTCCCAGAAATTCCCTTCTCCAGACTGAGACCCAGAATGGCTGAGCCCCTTGGCTTTTATAGAGGTGGTCCCTACTGTCTTTTGCCCTTGGCTCATGCCATCTGGGTAAATTCCAAGTTCTATAACTGGCGATCTATCACTCAAGCTTATCTCCATCTTTTTCCAGAGGTTATCCATAACAAGGATTGTTGTGAAGAACAGATGAGATAATATTTGTAAAGTGTTTTGCAAACCTAGAAGCATTAAATAAATGATACAGTTAAATAGATCGAAGAAAATAGACTGAGAAATTGCAAAATTTCTTTGAATGACTCCAAGCTTCTCTCTGAATCAAAGGCCTGTCTTTTTAATACCAATACTAAGATTCTTAGTATTGTCACATAGTTAGATAGTGTCTCAAATCAGATTTGAAACCAGGATTTCCTGTCTCCTGGCTCTCTATTCACTGAGCAACCCAGCTGCCCCTAATACAAATATTCTTAAAGACAAACAACTCTGAAAGACTTAGGAACTCTAATCAACGCAAGATCAACCAGAATTCCAGAGTATTGATATTGAAATTTGCTACCTGACAAGACTGGTAATGAATTCAGGGTGCAGAATGAGACATACATTTCTGAACATGGAAGATGTAGGAATGTGTTTTGTTTGACTATAAATATTTGAGCTTTGCTTTCTTTTTCCACTAGGAAAAGGAGGTGGGAGAGAGAGAAAACAGATTTTTATTAACTAAAATTTTTTAAAAATATATTCTTCTGATGTTAATATGGTTTTAAATCATGGAATATTGTAGTTACCAAGGAATTTAAGTTGAATATCATCTGAAGGCTAGAGGTGAAGGGCATGGTGTGAGAGAACAGGTTGCAAACATTATAATCAAGGAATTATGAAGGAGACATAAAAGATGTCCTTAAAAATGTGTGATCAAAAAAGGTCATTTTGTCAAGTGGCAAGAGTATCTGATAACCAATGGACATCCATATGCTGTATTGGAATGTCAAGAGGGAGTGAAGAATGCTTTTAGAGCAATGAGTGGACACTACAATGAACTTATGCAAGATCATAGACAAGGGTCCCATGGTCTAGACCAGTGGTTCCCAGACTTTTTTGGCCTGGTCATGGGATGTGCAGGCATCAGTGGAAAGACAGAAAGACAGAAAGAGAAAGAGAGAGAGAGAGAGAGAGAGAGAGAGAGAGAGAGAGAGAGAGAGAGGAAGCAAGGAAGGAAGGTATGAATCATCATCTGCATCAATGAAGGGGAAATGCACAACAATGAGATCACTAATCCACGTGAATATCTGAATATAATTGAATCAGGGATTCCTACATGGGAAGCAAAAGTTGTCTATGAATTTCTTTCCTCTGGACTACAGGTATGTCCTACTTGGGGGGAAAAACTGTCCAAAAGTACTTAAAACATATGTACGGCAGCAGTGGTACCTATTTGCTTTATACTGGCCCCAGAAATGGGAAATCAATCTCTTAGGTAGGGAAAGAGAAAGACAAAGTATGGTTGTTTCCTGGCCACCAGGGCTGGAATAGCTACTCATAATGTAATATCTATTAAAGCCACCAGATGGTGTTCCATACCCTGAGCTGTTCTCCCAGGCCCT
>NW_025363410.1:0-6685 GCF_016433145.1 Gracilinanus agilis
CCATGGTGGTTTCTACTCAGGAGTTAGCCTGCCTAGTAGCATTAGACCTTACCAACATCAATATAACAATTATTTAGTAATATAGAGATTAGAAATAATTAATATTAGCCTAGAGAACAAGTTGACTAAGTGTGTGCCAGCTTCGACCTGATAGATCAGGGTTCCCCATTACTTATCCAAATCCTTATTACCCCTCCTGCCTTCCTTTTTCCTTTCCTTCTTCATTAATATAAGCTTTACCTTCAATATCTGTGCCTGGGAATTATTAGAAGATACTCACTGCCCTGGCCTAACTATCTGCTTCCCCAATATATCTGTTATTACCAACATAACAGGCAGTGGAGCCCACTTCAGGAATCACTGGTGTAGACGGATACATGGTGAGAGTACGTACATTATCAAAATCATAGAACTTTGGTCCACTGTCTAATCCATAGAAATCACCAATAATATTAAAAATACACATGAATATGGCACTTTAAGGCTTGCAAAACAGTTTACACACATACTATTTCATTTGATCCTTACAATAACTTAGTGAGATACACCCTATTTTTATCCCCATTTTACAAAAGGAAGAAACTGAGACTGAGAGAAGTTGTGATTTGCTCAGGATCATACCATGCCTAAGTGTTTAAGAGAGGGTTTGAACTCAGGTCTTCCTGATTCTAGGTGTAATACTGTGACCTATTAAAATTATATTTACCAAAAAGGAGAGTCTATAATTTATTTTTTACTACTATTTTGGACTTGACTCCACTAAATAAACATACTTGCCCCAATCCCATTCCTCACTACAATCTTTCTTATCTTACTCTGTCCCTAATAAGCTCCAAGTCTCTGATGATTAATTGGTTTATAAAATGTTGAAGGGTTGAATTATAATTTCCCAATTTACTAAGTGATGACAATAATCCAATGAGTCATGTTCAATAACATGCACAAGAGTGATGAATTTTTTAAAATTTTATTTTATTTTAAATTTTTTCCCATGATTCCATGATTCTTGTTTTCTTCCTCCCCACCTCTCTCCCCCCTCCCAGGGTTTACAAGCAGTTTCACTGGGTTATACATATATTATCACTCAAAATCTATTTCCATATTATTTATTTTTGTAATAAAGCAATCTTTTAAACCCAAAACCCCAAAAGGAATGATGAAATTTTTGTTTTCCTTTCTTGGGCCTGAAGAATTAAACCAAGGGCTCTTGCCCCTCTTATCCCTCTTAGTTATAAGATACTGATTTCATTTGTAGCCTGTAAGACCATATAAGGTACGTAAATAAAGGCCTGGGACAGGAATTATCCATGGGAATCCCAAGGCACCATATTAGGCTTATACGTTCCTCTCTTGATAGATTCCAACAAGGGAACAATCAGGCTCTGGGTTCCTATTTGCTGACTTATCTGGATTATAAATTTAATTTGATATCTTCTGTCTATTCCACCCTTGCACTGTTAAGAGTGCTAACATTTGTCTGCCCAGAGAAATAGAACAAAGAAACATAATCTCTACCTTATTATTCCCCAACCCAAACTATACTTTGAACTGAAAATAAAATCAGATCTCTTCTGTGGGTCATTCCCTCCTCTAACCTCATCAAAAAGGGTCCTAGCAGATCATAGCTTGGAATTGGAAGCCAGAGAGGAAGGAAATATGCAGATTGACAATGGAAAAGGGAAGTGGAAAAGAAAGAGTCAAGACATAAAATTTTAAAAGTACATCTGATAGTCAAAGTTTTTTGGACTGGCAAACATTAGATACAGAATCCTGCAGGTCTAGGAGTTGGTAATTGGGCAACACAGCTGTGTTTTCTAGATTTTCTACTTCACAAATACTTTGTCTCTATGGAAAGTTATCCTACTTAGCAGCTACCAGAAGAGATTTGTTAACTTCTTTAATAATAACTTACATTCATATGGTCTTTATAAAGGTTTACAAAGTCATTTTCTCTAAGCGACACTGTGAAATAGTATAGAGGAAAATTCTCATTTTTCATATGAGGAAAGCAAGATTGAGAAAAGTTACAGGATTTACCCACAGTTGCATGAGTAGCAAGTGTGTCAAACGTGGAGATTTGAAATGGGACTAGAGCTTTCTAGTCCCATTTCTCTTTCTACTTCCTCATTCTGCCATGAATATAAAATAGAGAGAGTCCACAGGTCTGCAAAAGGAGATCAAGCTGTCTATGATACTGAAACCTCAAGAAATGGAAAAGCTCAAGTAACTATCATGGCTGCCTTGAGGGAAAGGAGGAGTGGAAACCCTATATTGGGTTAATATTATAGAACCTGGAGTTCTGCACTCAACAACTATCAACCTAAAGCCTTAAAACCAGAAAGAGTTGGGGGGGGGGGGTGAGACTTCAGAAGTCACTTTGAAAGACTTTATGCTGATTATAGCTGTGTAAAGTTTGGAATTTCACACCTTGTCAGACAGCTATCACGTATAGAGTAGACCTTGAATCTAATTTTCATCCTGACAGAAAAGTGAGAAACTAAATTACAATGAGTCAGCAAAGAGAGCTTTTCTTCCCTTATGATTTGCTGTAATCTTGTCAGATACACACACACATATATGCCCACACACAATAGGGCTTATTCAATATAAATTATACCACGCTAAAAAAGGGAAAAAAACATTGCTGCCTATAGGGAACCTCACCATTGGCAAAAATCCTATATAATATAGGAATCTGACTTACAAATTTTTTTATTATTGTTTTTATGATTTGATCATTTAAATAGAGCCAGCCCACTGGGTTAGTGGTTTCCAAATTTTTCCCCAGAAATTTACCCCAATAATAAAAAGTAATTGAGTATAGGCCCCAAATATGTACACATTTATTTATTTACACATTATATACATTCATTATTGTATTAATAACACAATATAAAAATAAAAATAGACATTTTGAAAGGATAAAATAATTTTGAAAAATAGTTAATCCTAAAATCAATAGGGGGTCACTTGAGTTAATTGAATAGAAAAGTGACATAGTCAAAACCATTCTTCAGGAAAATCACTTTGATAATTACATAGCAGATAAATTGGAGAATGGAAGTAGAAGAACCTAATTAGTAGTTATTGCAGTGGTCCAAAAGAGGTGACGAGTGCCTGAACAAGGGTGGTAGCTATAGTGGAAAGTGGAAAGAAGGGGTGAAAGGTGTTGTGTAAATAGGCGCCACAAAGTTTGTTCATTTTCTCTATGCATAGAGTAATGAGTAATGGCGAGTAAGGAGTTGAAAAATGGAATTGTAAACCTGGGTGAGTGAATAGATGTTTGTACCTTTGAGAGTTATACAGACTTTTGGAAGAAAGTTGGGTTTATAGGAAAAGGGAAGATTTGCAATACATATTAAAGCCCATTTATTACCAAATTAAATAGTGAGTTGGGCAGAAGGTAACTATTACTTCTAATTTTGCTTTCCCCAACTAAATGCTCTGAACTAGTCCTCTGAAACCAAATGATATCTAGCTCAGGTTAACCTGACCTCTCAAGAGGTAAAAGGCACTTCGTTTTAGAATCTATATGACATAGTTCTTGTGCTCATCTAAGGCAATGTTCTCTGTCCTACTATTCTGTTAAAAATTGTCGTGAATCCTCTCACCTTTACCTCCTGTCTTCCTGGACTCCTTACAAGATATAGGTTAAATCTCACCTTCCACAAGAGACCTTTCTCAGCCTACTCTATCTTTAAACTCTTTCATTTGTAGTGCTTTCCTTCTTAGATGAACTCCCATTTATACTGTGAATACCTTTTTATACATAGATATTATTATCTTTCTCCCCTAAAATGATATATTCACATAGTGCTTTGATGATCTGAAAATATTATATACATGCTAGCTGTTACTGTTACTGTCATTATTACTATCACTATTACTGCTACTGCCATTGCTGTTGTTGCTAGGTATTTATTTAAGGAAATAATCCTTTTAAAATATGAAAGTTAAAACCTTGAGGCCAAACAAAACATTAGAATATGACAGGGCAGTGGCCATGTTTTTGCCTTTCCTTGCATTCCCCAGTGCTTAGCACAGTGCCTAACACATAGTAACCACTTACTTAGTGCTTACTGTTATTGGGTCTCCAGATTATATTCTGAGCATCAATATCATATGAGCAATATGGTGCCCTATACCAGGTTTTTATCTGATTTCAAGCTGAAATTTGACCCATCCTTGTTTATCATTAGCTTCCACTAACCATGTCTACCATCTGAATTCTAAAAATAATCTTGACCTAGATGAGCCCCCATCTGTTGCCAACATCATATTCCAAGCAAGACATCCACTCTGCCAACCAAATTGAGTCTGCTGAGCCTAGCCATCCATGCTCAGAGAGATCCCCATGCATGGATTATAAATTCCTTGAGAATAGAAACAATTCTTTTGTCTTTCCTCCAGCAGTCAACTCAATGCTAAGCATGTATCATGCCATTAATACATGTTCATTATATTTATTGAGCATTGCGACTAAAGACTTATTTGATCATTTTTCCTAGTCATAATCTTACACATAAGTTATTATTAACTATTGTTTAATTTACACTGTTTCTTACCAGAGGCAGGCACTTCCTATCACTGGAAATCTTCAGGATGAACCTAGATTGGAAATGTTCATGCCTCACGCAAGAGTTGAACTAAATGACCTCTAAGGTCTTTTCTAACCCTGATAGTATATGATTCTATGCATGTAAATTATGTATATACTTAGATGTTATTTTGCCTTACTAGAGTATACATTTCTTAAGAGCAGGAACTATATTTATTTTCCTTTCCCCTCCTCTCCTATAGAAATAATACCTGTTTTTTAAAGCCCATTTCAAATGTCTGCTCTTCCTTGAAGCCTTCCCTGATGCTTCCACCCATTGTTAATACATTTTCCCACCCTAGACCTCATTGTGACACTTTACCTATATGGCTTATTTCTGAATCATGTGTTAATTTTACATTATCAACATATCAAAGGGCAACCAGGTGGCACAGTGGATATTTGGAATCAGAAAGACCTGAGTTCAAATATGGCCTCAGACATATATTAGTTGTATGATTCTGGGCAAGTCATTTAATCCTGTTTGACTCAGTTCCTCATCTATAAAATGATGTAGAAAAGGAAATAGCATACCACTCCAGTGTTTTTGCCAAAAAAAACCCCAAATGGGGTCACAAAGAGTTGGACATGACATAAACAACTAAAAATGACAAATCAATCACAATATTTATGAAAAACCTGCTATTTAATAGGTAATGTGCTGGGGAATGAAAATTCCAAAATGTGGAACAAGGGGTTTCCTTTTTGAATTTTAGTTTTTAAATTTTTTTCCAGATTTCATGTTAGTACAATTTTTAATAATTGCTTTCTGACACTTTGCAACCCATATTCTCTCCCTCCAATCCCTATTCCCAATCCAAGCCAACATATGACATAGATGTAGGTTGTCCATTATCACACAGGAAGATTGAAAGGAAAAAGCCCTAAGCATGAGAATCAGTGTCCACAGGTGGTCCTGTATTTATCCTTCTAGCCTTTAACACTTCCTCTTCTGGCTTTCCCCAGCCTCTAGAGCTGTTCTAGTGGTCCTGACACATCATCATACATAGCCTCTAGGCTTTACTATGCTGAAAAAAAAAGATCACTTTTCCTTTTAATTTCCTAGCCAAAAAAAAAAAAACCTTTTGAAAAACTTCAAACCTGACTTAGCTGAAATAAAAGTAAAATTCATATCATAGAAGTGGATGGATTTATGGAGTTTGCCGATGTAAATTTAATTGAGGTCTAGCAACAAATGAAATTGGCTCTTATAACTTTTGGAACTTGTTCGCCAAGCAATAGTTCCTATTCTCTTCTTCAATCAGTTCTCTGAAGTGAATGAAAAATACACTTAAACTGAAGTGAATGTCATTCTGAGATTTGAGTTACCAGGGTTTTATTTTCTGGTTGGAGTTTTATTGCTTCTAGATGCCTTGCTCAGGTTCTTGTTACATGTATGCATACACACATGCATAGGTACATACACATGTGTGCACATACACACATACACACAACACTACCTTTGCCCCTACAGCTGCCACCACCACTCATTACCACCTCCATCATTACCACCTGGAATATGTTGCTATTCTTCCCAATAAAAACCATTGACTTGTATAACTCCAGAGAAGGTCCCTGGAGGCTGGATAAGGAAGTTACTCATCTCTCTATGACCCAGTGGTTACAGCTCTGGGCTTTAGGTCAACTTGCACTGACCTTGTATATAATCTTTTTTTTTCCCTCTCCTGAAAATTTTAGTGGCTCCAGGCTTGAGTACTTCCAGGCTATAGTCCTTCTCAGACTTAAATGGATTCATAATAGAAACTGGGAACTGGAACACATCTTAGTGGTCAACTAGTTCAGATTCTCACTCAGTGTAGGAAATCTCTCACCTTTGACATATATTTTTCTTGGACGTCTCCAATGATGGAGAACTTACTCCTTTGTGATCCATTCCTTTCTATTATTGGACAGCTCTAACTTTTGGAACATTAATTTTTCAGATAAGCTGATGTAATAATTCTTTAATCTACAGTAAAACCAGCTCAACCACCTTTTAAGTTCATAGAATAAACCTAATCCTCTTAAATATCAGCTCCTCTCTCTCTATCTCTCTCTCTCTCTCTCTCTCTCTCTCTCTCTCTCTCT
>NW_025363411.1:0-1465 GCF_016433145.1 Gracilinanus agilis
AATTGACTGACTGCCCCCTGGGCAGTCCTAAGCAAAGTATCTGTTGTGATTGGACACATAAACTAAGAGGAAGGCACAGGAAGTGATGAAAAAGAAGCGCCTTTAAAAGGGAGTGACAAGTTCCTCTGAGCAGGTTCTTGTTCATTTCCTGGAGCTGGAGGTGGAGTTGGAGATGCTTGTTGCTAGATCTGAGACCTGAAACCTTGGTGAGACTGTTCTTAAATCTCTTCCTTAGAACTATATATGATGAGTGAAAGAGGCTGACTATTTTAGCTTCCCTGGAGGTACTAACCTTTGGAGGCTCCCTTGTTTGGGAGAAGCTCTGTAAAATCCTTGTTAACTGACTTTTAGGCTCTCTGGCTGGGCCTCTGGAGCCCTGCTGGAGAAAAGCCAAGACTTAAATACATAATCTCAAGTTCGTTAAGATAGATCTCTTACTCTACCCTCTTCTCATCTCTCTACTTTCACTCTCTCCTATATTTTATAAATAAATTACTAAAATCATTTTAGGAATTGATATTTATTCAATTCCTTGGCAACCACTTATTTAAATATTAATATCCAACCAAAACCCTATTTTTTTTCCTTTTTACAGAAGGAAGGTGGAATGAAGGAAGGAAGGAAGGAAGGAAGGAAGGAAGGAAGGAAGGAAGGAAGGAAGGAACAAAGAAAGAAAGACATAGTGTGATAATTAGATTAAGTCTACACTGCCTATCTTTAGATTTAATCACCAAAGGTGAGAACACCTCTAATTCTGGGAGATCCATAACCCACATGTGCTAGAGTGGGTGACTAATCAGAATCAACTGACTGCCCCCTAGGCAGTACTATGAGAAGCATCTATTGTGATTGGACATGCAAATTAGGAGGGAGGCACAGTAAGGGACACATAAGTGACCCCTTTAAAAAGAGGGAGTTGAGTGAGCAAGGGGGTGTTCAGTGGAAGAGAGCATCTGGTGACAGACCTCTTCTGGTTCATAGAGGAGTATTGGAATGCTGAGACCCTGATGAGACTGCTTTAAATATCTTCTTTGAATTCCATGTGGTGAGTTAAAGACTGACTGAATCTTCCTGAACTTTTCTTAAGAAAATTCTTTTAGTAGACTCGGTGAATGAAGTTTTGCTCTATTAACCTCCAGGCCCCTGGCCCTCTAACTCTTGGCTGAGGGTTAAGATCTAACTGGATTAATTAGAGGATTGTAATGAATTACCTACTGGGTTAGATTCTTATTTCCTTACTTCCTCCCTCTCTTCTTAATTGTAAATAAACTTCCATAAAAGTCAATTTTGACTTGAGATTAGTCTTAACTGAAGATTGATAATAGTTCAATCCTCTGGCGACCATCTTTTACTATATAGAGCTCAAAAAAACCCTCTTTCCCCTTACAATAGTTGTGGTATTACTGGGTCAAACAAAGGTATGCACAGTTTGGTGGCCCTTTTGGCATGGTTCCAGATTGCTCTC
>NW_025363412.1:0-4868 GCF_016433145.1 Gracilinanus agilis
GAGAGAGAGAGAGAGAGAGAGAGAGAGAGAGAGAGAGAGAGAGAATAGGGAAAAAAAAGACAAGTCAGATAATTTCTCTTAAAAGCAGATAAAAGTAGAAACAGCACTTCTATTGTTTTGGCCCCAGATTGGCCTTTATCAACGCTTAAGTTGTCAATTTGCTTGAAATGCTAATTTGGTACAATTTTTAAAAGACTTTTTTTTTTTTCATTAGCCCTTTTTAATGTGCTACTTGGGAGTGGGATTGTCACTTCCTGATTGTTCTCTTTTGTTTTCTGATACTGATAGATGTAATTATCAGGGATACAACTTTTTCTTAGCACCTCATTATTTTTGATTGATTTTGAGAACAATTTAAATGTGCCTTTTTGACATTTTTGTTTTCAGTTATACTTTGGTTAAGGCACTCAGAGACTTTTGGGAAAGAGCACTTCATAAATTAAAAAAATGATTAGGATAATTAATAATATATAGGAATTTCATTTAAACACAAGATCTGATCCACCCAACCCCATCCTGTTCACACCTTCGTTCTAGATCTCAACAACATTTACATACTACACTTGGTTTACTAATTTGTGTTCTCTTCTATGAAATTTTGTAAATGTTTTTGACATGCCTTTGTGATAAATTAAAACTTTGCACTGTAAAAATGATATTCACTCATTTAATACTATTTTAAATGTCTTCTTTTTATATGTGATTGCTATACATTCTAAACTAAGATTCAAATACTTTGAGGTCAAAAATAGAATCACAGAAGATCAAAGTTAAAAGGTGGTCTCAATGACTAAGTAGTCTAATGGAGACCCAGAAAAAGAATCATTCTTATATTATCTCCAAAAAGAGGCTATTCAGCCCTTGTTGGGAGACTTCTATTGAGGGCAGTCTATTAGATTTTTGTATGGCTCTAGTAGGAAATATTTCCTTTCATTGAATATAAATATGCCTCAGTATAATTTCTATCCACTTATTATGGGATCATAGATTAAGAACCAGGAAACTAAGAGGTCACTGAGTCCAAGTCCTGTAATTTATGGATGAGGAAACTGGGACCTAGAGAGATTAATTGGCCAGCTCATAGACACATAGCTATTAGCAATCTAAGGTAAGATTTGAACCCAGTTCTTATAGATTTTAGCTCCTATGCTCTATTACTGTGCTATGTATCTTCATATTACACCAATTTCTGCTTTTTGGAGGTAAATAGAACAAGTCTGACATTTTTTGGCATAAACATAAAAAAATGTTTCTTATATTATGATGCTAATATCAGGTATTCAATTTGTCTGGTTGATTACTTGCCCTTTTTTGGATAAAGTGATTTAATTCCCATTTGAAGAAATGAAGAAATGTCTATTATTTCCCTTTTTGGGGGTCTTCTGCCTTTATGAATCACAGAAAGTCACTACAGAACTCTGGTGTTCCTACTTACTACTTTCTGACTGCTTTTTCAGGAGTTTTTAATGTAAATCCCTACTCCTGGAAATGGTTTCTTGCCCCTACGTTCCAATCAAACACCGGGCGAGATTTCTGCAATTAAGTGACTTAAGAGTCTACTTATGGGGAAAAATAAAAACTATGAGTAGCTGTGATTTAACACCCTAAAATCATGTTGTGAAAGCAGCACAGTGTACACCAACAGCATTATAAACAACTAGAATGGCCCCGAAAAGCGAAGCTGTCACCTAAATAATGTTCAAAGTACCGTATCTTATCAACAAGAAATTGAAAAGGAGATGTAGTGGAAAGGATGTCTTTAGAGAAAGGTCTGAACGAAAAAGTTGAGCACATTGCAGGAAAGAGTGACGGATGCTCCCTGGACTGTCCACATGCGCCAGCAATACCCTTGTAATGTCCAAAGAAAGAATGAGCTTAGCATTCTGTGGGGAGGGAAAGGAATCAGCCTTTATTAAGTGCCCCTTATGTGCCACAAACGGTGCAGAGCGTTTTACAAATATCAGTTCCTTTGATCCTCACAACAACTCTGGGAGGAAGATGCTTTTATAATTCTCATTTTCCTTTTGAGAAAACAGAGGCAAACAGAAGTTAAGTGAATTGCCCAGGGTCACACAGCTAGGAGGTATATCTCAGGTCACATTGGAGCTCACATCTTCCTGACTCAAAAATCAAAAGTCTGTCCTCTGCACCATCCAGCTGCTCCTGTGGTGCACTATATAAATTGATTACGTAGAAGCAAGTAATGTGGGATGGTGAGGCATGGACAGATTGCTACCTTTATCACTAGATGAAATACTTATAAAGGAATCACAGATCTATTAGAGTTTGGGAGGATAAATCTATGGATGCTAATCATTTGTCAAGTAAGCACCCAGAAAGGTGGTTAGAGGAACATTTACTCTTGAGATTGTTACTTCTCAGCATTGCTATGTAAATTTGGAAGCAGGGTATTTACTGACCAATTTGGAAAACCTATATCTCAAACAAAATTTTCAACAGCTGCAATGTGTTTTTATGGGTATCAAGAATCATATAAGAATATTTCTGAAGATATAAAAGATCTACACAAAAACCAAATTCATGTGTATATTAAATATTATTATATATAATAATATATAATATGCACAATGTGTACCTGTGTATGTGTATATGAATTTATATACACACACATATATACATATATATATATGAGACTATCTAAAGGTATGCATATATGAAAATATATAGATAAATTCACGTTTTGGTATCTATTTACTTTAATGGACTAGCAAATACATATCATAATGAATAATTTGGCAAACAGGATACAAACCCATGGAAAATTTTTAAACCTTTAAAGAATTTCAATCCCTCAACAAAGATACCTTTTATTAATGCTAATGTATCAATAATGTTACAAAAGATGGAAATTCATCTTCCATTCATCCTACATCATTACTGATTCCTAGAAAGGATTTTAAGTACTTGATGAAAAAAGGTTAGCATCTTTGGCTTCCTTTTCTGTTTCCTAGGAAAGATGCATCAACATCCCTGCATGCAGGCATACAATTAATAACAGCAGATTAGTAATCATTTATTTCTAAATTATCAATTTAAAAGGTATTTGTGTTTAAAAAAGAATTCTGACATTCACAAGACTTGAGAACAATTTTTATGTAAAAATTAGTGATCTATTGAGTTCTCACCTAAAATTAGAGTGGGAAGAGTCTTGGAGTTGAAATTAGTAAAATATAAGTACAAGTTTTGGGTTGGATATTTACTAGATGTGTGACCTTGAGCAAATTATTTAATCTCTCTCAGACTCAGTTTCCTCATTGGTAAAATGATGGGGATCAATGTTCTCTAAGGTCTTTTGTAAGTCTAATGTATGACATTATGTGACCCTTTTTACCATTTTTTCCTTTACTTTCTCTCACCAATGATACTCACTCTTGGTTTCAGAATTTCAACAGCTATCCATCACTTTGAATTTAAATCTAATTTTTGGAAGGATTTTAAAAGTATAGTTAATTGTCCTAAAGTTTTAAGTCATCTGTCCTTCTAAAGTCTTATTCTGTTGCCTTATTGTGACATAGAGATGATCTTGGACTCTCAAAGTCTAAGTCAGAGAAGCTCAAACTCTGGTAGGTCATACCAAACTGTGAATGATTTAAGAACAGTCCTAGCAATTAATTTTGTGTCCTTTATCAGAAGACTACTCTAGATGATTTCATAGAGGTCCATCACCACAAGGAGATAAAATATTATGATTACAATAACATGTGAAGTCTGTCTAGGCAGGGGTACATGACTTGTGATGCATATTGGCAAAGATAATCGTGGATCTTTTAATATAATGAAGACAGTCTGGGAGGCTCAAGCACTCATTTATGTGAGTTTATGGAAAAGTGGATTGATGCAGCTTTAGAATATACAAACTTTTAATGTGCCTACTATAACAGATGAAGTCAGCTAGCCAAACATGGAGAGAAAAGAGGACTGGATCTGAAGGCAAACAGCCTGGGCTGAATCCTAACGTCTATTAGCGAGCTTCCCGTTTCCTCATCTCCTGTAATTTAAAAAAAAGGGGGAGCCTTTAATCCTTACCAAGGTCAAACCTTCTATGTGTACATTTTCTTAATTCTTACCTTCCATCTTAGAATCAATACTATGCAGAAGAAAGGTAAGAGCTAGGCAAGGGGGTTAAGTGACTTACGCTGGGTCACAGAGTTAGAAGTGTCTTAAGTTAGATATGAATCCAAGACCTCCTGTCTCTAGATCTGGCTCTCAATCCACTTACCCATCTAGCTGCCCCCTACATGCACTCTTGATTTCAACATGTTCTGTCTTCTCCAGAAGATTTACCTTGCATTATCATCACTTTCTCTCTAATCTTCAACCTCTCTTTATGTACTGAATCCTTTCTTGCTACCTACAAAAACAGTCATATCTCCTTTATCCTTTAAAAATAAATAAAACAAAACCTCTTGAAATGTTTAGCCCCACTAGATATCTTAAATTGTTACTTTACTTTTTAGCTAGAACCCTTGAAAAAAATCTATCCTTGGTGTTGCCCCTCCCTTTCTTCTTCTATTTGGCTTTCAACCTCCTAATTCAACTGAACTGCCCTGATAATTAATGAGTTGAACAATAATCTCTTAATTTTCTGATCTGGTAGCCTTTTTCTCAATCTTCATCTTTCTAGATACAGAGATAAAAAGTGATGGGGGGAGGGAGAAAAGGATAGAGAGGGAGATACAGAGGCAAAGAGAGAGAAAAGGAAGGAGAGAGGGAGGGACAAAAGAGAGAGAGGGAGAGGAATAGGGAGAGGAGAGAAGGAGGGAAAGGGGTAGAGAGAGAAGGGGGAGAATGACAGAAAAAGGGAGGGAGAGAGAGGAGGAACAGAGAGAGAAAGGGACACGGAAAGA
>NW_025363413.1:0-3985 GCF_016433145.1 Gracilinanus agilis
ACTTATTTATAGTTTCCCTCTTTATATTCAAGTCATTTACCCATTCTGAATTTATCTTTGTGTAGGGTGTGAGATGTTGGGATTGTCCTGGGTCATTGCATTGCTGCTGGTAGAAAAGTCTATTACATTTGATTATGCCATAAGGTATAAGTCTCTATGTACAATGTTTTCCTGGTTCTGCTCCTTTCACTCTGCATTAATTCCTGGAGGTGGCTCCAGTTCACATGGAATTCTTCCATTTCTTTATTCCTTTTAGCACAATAACATTCCATCATCAACATACACCACAATTTGTTCAGCCATTCCCCCATGGATGGACACCTCCTCATTTTCCAATTTTTTGCCACCACAAAAAGGGAGGTTATAAATATTTTTGTACAAGTCTTTTTCCTTATTATCTTTTTGGGGTACAAACCCAGCAGTGGTATTGTTGTGGAGTGCAGAGGTGAACCCCCGGGATTTGGGAAGGATACATTTTGCAAGAATGTAATACTCCAAAACTTAGCTTAAAAATAAAAAAGAGAAATTTATTAATTTAGAAAGTAATATTGAATATGGCCAGGAGGATAGCAAGGTGGAACAGCAAGATGGAAAACTGCTCCTTGGGAAGACAGCTTGGATGGAAAAACTGTCCCCCCCAAAAGACAGTAATTCTGGGGTTTTTATACTCTTTACAACAGTGAAGATGTGACTCTAGACTGGCAAGCACTGAAGCAAGGAGTAGGGAAGGTTTGCATGAAGGCTTGGGGGTGGTTCTAGTGATTTGGAAATCAGATGAATAAAGTGTATCTCTTTGTCCATCTCAAATCAATGGGACAATCAAAGGAGGGTAGTTCCTAAGGTCACATGTTTTGGGTTGGGAGTTACAAGGGCTTAAGGGAGCAAAGGAATTTTGATAATAGTTTGCTTGAGTTTCTGGGGGTACAATGCCCATGCCAGTATGGCTGGATCAAAGGACAGGCAGTCATTTAAAACCCTTTGAGCATAGTTCCAAACTGCACTCCAGAATGATTGGACCGGAGATTTCATCTGTCTTAAGAAAAGGTTCTGGAGATACAACCAAAAATAACTCTAGGAAGCCAAGCATTTTAAATTATGCTAACAATATTATTTAAATAGACATATTATCCGTTTAAAGAGTGTATGGTATTTGGGACAGGCATCTGGTCTCAGGTCAGGAAGGCATGAGTTCAATATTACATCTGACACTGTAGTTACTTAACCTTTCAGTTTCTTAACCTGCTCTCAAGGCTTTAAGTTGCAGAGAATTTTTACAATCCGCAGTGATAGAGGAAATTCTTTAACAGAAGCTTTTTATAACTGATGAAATTATAGGTCAATAAAAAAGATCAGTTAACTTTTTTTACTGGTTCTATAATTTTATATCTGTAGGAAACTCCTGGTGTAAAGGAAATTGAAGCAGTAGAATTGACAGGATTTGTAAAGAAATAATAATGGTTTGCTATTTGCTATGTGAAATGAAAACTACCAGCCCTGTTGCTTTAACTATATGATTGTTGACAAGTCACTTCACTGCCCTTAGATTCAACTACCTCATTTTGAAAATAAAGAGTTTAAAGTCGATGATCTTTCCAGCTCAGACTCTATGTGGCATGGGCATTGTTCCCCTTTAACCCAGACAAACTGTAAACGGAAATTCCCTTGCTCCTTTCTGTCTTTGTGACTCGTAACCCAAGAACATCTGATAACTTCTATAAGACCCCGAGATTATTATCATCTTTGGATGGTCCTTTAGATTGAGCTGGATATAGAGATGCACCTCCAGGCTACACCTTTAAACCATCAGGTTGTATCTCAGGCATCCATCTGTCCCCTAAACTATGAGGGTCTTCAAGCAGACCCCTGTCAAATGACCAAACACCCCACCATATGCCTGAGTGTTTACCACTTTAGAGTCACTCCACACCACAACACAACATCATGTCCTCACTGTTGTAAAGAATATAAAAACCCCAGAACTGAAGCATTCTTGGAGCAACCCCCAAGGCTTCCACTTATGCTGTCTGGCTGGCCAAAATTCTACATTACTAATAAATCTCTCTTTTTACTTTTAAGCTAAGTTTCTGACTCTTGCATTCTTGTAAAAAGTGTCCTTCCGGAACCCAGGGATTCACCATTTCACCTTACAACATTTGACGCCCACTGTGCACCCCACAACATATGGTCCCATGATTTTCTAATCTTGACATGATAATAGCCAAAAGTATTTTCTTAAAAACTTGTAAATTTGGCAGAATAATATGTAAAGAAGTCAAATGAATGTTGTAATAGGAAGAAATAAAAAATATGAGAAGAATGATCAACAAGAGGCTATCTTATTTTCATTCTCAAGATGCCAAAGACTAGTAAGATCTATTAAAAGAGGATATAAAGGAAACTCTCAAGAGAAGGAATAAAACCAAAGACTTTAAGGAGCACATTAAATATTTCCATTTGCAGATGTAATTAAATGGAAGGCTTAAATGGAAAAGACAAATTTAAAGTAATAGTAGCAGAAATAATGAAAAACAAAGGATCAACAAGAGAAGTCATATATAGGAAGGGTCCAAGTGAAAAAGCAAGAATAAAGATGCTATTTATGGACTTTTCTGAGATGATAAAAAAAGAGGGTAGTGATGAGCTTAACAGAAAAAATGCATAGCTTAATTTGGGTATAAAAGGATTATCTAAACTTTTCTTTTAGAGTTTTTTTTTTTCAAGGAAAGGTAAAGGGAGAAAGTAATGGAGGAGCTAAAAGCAGATTATCTATGAAAAGATGAATAGGCAAATTATTGAGTTAATTGAACTGCAAGTATAAAGTGAAAAGACCATTGGTATCCTAGCTCAGGATCTATTACGTTTTTTCTGTACTATTGAAATATCCTCTTAATAGATCTTTCCACATTAACATCTCTAGTGCTTCCAACTCTTCCATACAGCTGCCAAAGTGATTTTCCTGAAGCACAAGCCTAATTATGCCAGTTCCCTGCTCAATAATCTTCAGTAACTCCCTTTTTCATGTGCAATCAAATATCAATTCCACTGTGACACTTAAAGCCCTTTACAATCTGCCTCCAGACACACTCATCTTGCCAAAATAGCCTTATGGTTTTATCTCTTTTCTCACTGCCTGTAACCAAACTCTCTTCCATGCTTCAAATACATGTCTTCTTCATATTTCTCCTATTAGAATGCTTAGTGGAATTTAAGGAAAACCATACAAGTGCTAGAAATGTTGAATAGAAGGAGCATCGGTTTTGATGTATGAGGATATGCGATGAAGCCCAGGTCACTTACTAGGTGTGGGATCTTGAAAAAAAGTCTCTTTACTTCCTCGAGACCCAATTTCTTCAATTGCAAGATGAGGTTTAGTTTAAATCCCATCTCTCACATGTAGCCTTCCCTGAATGCATCCATTCAGTTTTTTCTTTATGTATTTTGATCATATTCATATATATGTATATACATATATATATAAAACAGAATGTAAATTCCTTGAGGTCAAGGTACTTCCATTTTGGAAAAAAAAAGAATTATCAACTGTTGCTGGTATGAGGGGAACTGGGGCACACTTCCTATTACCACCTGACTATATAGAATTTATATCAGGTCTAGACCCATACACATAGACCAGGATCGACCCTAGGTTATGTAAAAGAAAGAAATAGTCTGTGAGGATTCTGGTTGTACATCTTGTTGTAACTCTTTTTAACACTTTGACTTCACCCATGGATGTATTGTATCTGTCTATATTAGTTCCTTAAGGGAAGGAGCTATTTCAGTATTATTTTTGCATTACAAATGCCTAGAGCAATATATTGTAAAAGACAATTTCTTTATAAATTCAACTGATTGAATATTTTTAATCATTAATAAATTCTTAATGAGTTGACTATTGCATATGCAAATTAATTTTAAATATATATAAAATTTAATATACATAATTATGATTATGTATGTTTAATTGATTTTGTTTCTTAAAATA
>NW_025363414.1:0-1685 GCF_016433145.1 Gracilinanus agilis
ATTATATATTATATATAAATATTATCATAGATCTAAGAAGGAAATACATATTTATTAAATGACTAATATGGCCGGTCACTGTGATGAGCATTTTACCAATACTGTATCATCTGATCCTCACCAAGGGAAGTAGGTGGGATTATTATCTTTAATTTATAGATGAGAAAACAGAAATAAACAGAAGTGATTTAGCCAGGATCTCACAGTTGGGTCTTAAGGATGGATTTAAATCCAACTCAACCTGAGTCAAGGCCCAGCACTCCATCCATTGTACTAACCAGCTCTCTAGAGCAAAATGGAACCTCAGTGGACCATCAAATCCAATTCCCTCATTTTACAGATTAGAAAACTGAGGCCCAGGGAGATTAAATAATTTTCCTGAGTCGTCATTTGTTAGGGTTAGAAATGAATTTAGGGTTAGAAGCAAAACAAACTTAGGGTTAGGGTTAGAAACGAATTTAGGGTTAGGCTTAGAAATTGGCGACTTGAACCCATGTTCTTCTGCCTCTACAGCCAAGTACTCTGGGCTGCCTAGCACAAACCCTCTGGAAAATTCCTCACTGCTTCTATGTGCAACCCTTTATTATTACTTTATTTTTTAAAAAATTATTTTTCCATGTTTCCATGATTCTTTTTCTTTCCCTCCTCTCTTCCATCTCCCATCCCAGAGCCAACAAGCAATTCCACTGGGTTGTACAAATGTTATCCCTTGTGACCTATTTCCACATGATTCATTTAGCCTGTGAAGAACCACCAAGAGGGGGCAGCGAGGTGGCTCCGTGAATCGAGAGCCAGGCCTAGAAAGGCCAAGTCCTGGGTTCAAATGCAGCCTTGGACACTTTCAAGATGTGTGACCGAGTCAGGGAAGTCCCTTCACCCCCACTGCTGAACCTTATTCCCCGCTCTTCTGCCTCGGAAGGGACCCAAGTGCCGATTCTAAGCGGGAGGGTAAGGGGGCTGCAGCCCGGGGCGCTCACCTTTCAGATTCAGGGGAGAGCTGTTGCCTGACGCCGTCCTGCTGCTCTCTAGGCTATGGGGCCGGGACGCTGAAAAGGAACCACAATAGTCATGGAAGGGGTCCCGGAATCTCCTCCATTTCTGTATCAGGAAACGTGCTGGAGAGGGAGGGAGAAGTAGCTGCTCAGTCCTGAGCAGAGGACCGCCGGGGAGGAGGAGGGAGAAAAGGGAAGGTTCCTGTGAAGAAGCTGCCCTTCCAGAGGGCTTCCAAGGATGCTATTGTTCATTATTAGTAATGAGTTATGAGGCAATCCCAGGCTGGGTTTCTCCGGCTTGCAGGCCTCTCAATGGAGGCCGGAGGGCATGGGGGGTGTGGCGAGGGGGGTCTGGGGAGGTTAACGAGAACGTGTTCGTGGCTAACTGTCCATGCTAGGCTTGGCTGGCTCGCCTGACCCAGGGCGGCCCGTCTCCTGACTCCGTGTTTGTGCACCTGCTCTTCCTCCGACCTGGAATGCGCTCCTTCTCCACCCCTGCCGGGCAGAATCCTTCAAAGCTCAGAGCAAAGGAAATGCCTGGAAGGCTCCCTGCATCTCCCTCAAAGCTCAGAAAGACCTTTCTTCGCATCCACCCCGCAGGTGCCGCCGGCCCCACGTTCCCTGGTGTTTGGGTGGCATCGATTTTGGCTAAGTCAGGGTAGCCTTTAGGGACTCCTCGGGCCGTCCTGGGCA
>NW_025363415.1:0-5277 GCF_016433145.1 Gracilinanus agilis
GTTGTTGTTGTTGTTTGAACCCTTACCTTCTGTCTTAGAGTCAATATTATGTATCGGCTCCAAGGCAGAAGAGTGGTAAGGGCTAGGCAATGGAAGTTAAGTGACTTGCCCAGGGTCACACAGATAGGAAATGTCTGAGGCCAGATTTGATCCCAGAACCTTCTGTCTCTAGGCCTGGCTCTTAATCCACTGAACTACCCAGCTGCCTCCTAATATATTTTTTAAACAAACAAAATCTTTCTTTTTTTTATTACACAGCATAATTCAGCATTTTCCTGGATTTTCTGATTTACAATTTTTAAAAAATTTTCTCATTTAAACAATTTTTTTTATTTTTGGATTAAAAAAAGGCAATTAAAATGAATAGATATCCAGCATGGGTCTTTAGTTGACTTGAAAATTGCTTATCAACATGTTTGGCTGTATTCATTCGAGACATTTGGTAGAGATTGTGGAAGAAGTATTCCCTAACCTAGAGATGTGCCAATATGTGTCTGATGGCTCCCCCAATGTGTGTGGGGGGGCAGTCATTTCACAATGCACATAGTACCTGGGTTATAAATGCTCATTGACTGACCACAGGAACCTTGAAGTCCTGCACCAGAGCACAAACATCTGGGTCAGAACCGAATGAACAAGTTGACAAGTGAATTTTTTTTAGTGCTATTGACCAGATTTTCTCTCTTCAAACTCACAACTGATTTACCTACATCATTAGTTAAAAGAATTGTTGTTATAGAGATGCTGTTGGTTGCTGGAACAACCGGGTTCCTGCCATAGAAAGAAGAGCTCTAACTTGCCTGTGTCCCTAAAGTCCCCACATGGTAATGCAACAGTCAGGGTTGTTGGAAAAGGAGAGAAAAAATAGCCATTCACTCCCTGGGTATCTGGAGCCTACCTTCCCGCACTGAGTAAACCATGGAGATGATGCTCACTCAGGCTGCTTGCAGGAGGAATTATGATACTCCTTTCATGGGGCCATAGTTGTTGGTTCTCCAAATCTAATGGATGATCTTTCCTAGACCCTCATCTGTTCTAGACCTCCTGGTTTTCCTTTAAGAATTTCTCTCAGAACATTGTATTTTTCACTGTGAGCAGGCTGATGATCAGAAAGCCCACTCCCCATTTGTACAAATATCAGGTGATGTCCTTGTGGCTTTGGTCATCCATCCCAGAGAGGTTTTCGACTTTAGGAAAATAAGGTCAGGACTTATGTGGGTATTACAAGTCTGGATGAAGGTTTATGGACAGGGAGGTTGACCACCTCACTCATCTTTTGATCTGAGTTTCTGTCTCTTTTTCTTTGTTTGTCTGTATGAATCTCCCCCTCTTCCTCAGTCTCTAGCACAAAACTTAGTCAACAACAAAGAAATGGAAATTGAGGGGATGCCTATTCATTCGGGAATGGCTACATAGATTGTAGTATGTGATTGGATAAATAGTATTGATTATAAATCAGAAGGTAAAGGTTCTAAAAATAAAAAAAAAGGACGATACCTCTAGAGAGTCAACTGAAAGATGGAAACAGAAGACAATTTGTACAAAGATGGCTGTTTCCCAGATGATGCCTTCTGGGATGCAGGATGGGTGGAGAAGGCCTGGGTTACTTGAAGATAAATTCTGTTCATAAATAAAAAATGAAATAAAAGTAAGAACACAAAACATTGTTTAATAAGTACATCAAATATTCTGAAATAAATTCCATTTCCAATAAAAAACATTCAATAAATGAAAGTGTGTGTGTGTGTGTGTGTGTGTGTGTGTGTGTGTGAGAATCCACAGAAAGGATGAAACCCATGTGGAGTCAGTTAACTTAGCTGGGCAAACTGGAGCCAGTGTTGGCTCCAGGGCACATTTTTTTATGGCTCCTAAAACTAATGCTGCGTAATGTAAGTTGACTCCACAAAGGATAAATGTGTAAATTTTGGTGTCAGATTCTCTGGAATATTGTTTTCCATAGTATTTTTTTGCTGCAGAGGTAATGATGTGCAGGGTTCAAGATGCTCATAACCGAAGGTCCTGGGTGAAGTTGTTTGGTGGGGTGGCAGTGGGGGTGCAGAGTCCAGCTGTGGAATTAAAGCTGTTTTGATATTGCCAATTGTATTTTCCTTCTTAGTAATGGGTAAGAGAAAACAGCTGGCTTTTTAACTGTCTTCTTACACTACATAAAAGGGCTGAATACAACCTTTATAAAATGGTGGCAAGCAGTTATTAAAATTAGGTTGGTGTTGTATCTTATTAAGGACTAAAGGAAGGATTATTAAAGATTAGAGGAAGGAAAAGACAGTTGAGGCCAGAGACACAGAACCTCAGACTTAGAAGCCATCTGATCCAACCAACACTGATCAAGAATTTATTTTGTAACAATGTCCCCAATGAGTGGAACAAACAAAGGATGCGGTTTTGGAAGACCTGATTTTGAGAGTCCTGACTCACCAATTTTCCAGGAGGGTCACTTTGAACAAGAAGTTATAGCTCAAGAAATCTTGATGTCCTTATCTATAAAATGGAGATAATTATAAAATTAAAGAATCATGAAATCCAAGAACCAGAGGTGGAAAAAAATGAGAGATTATTACTTGAGTAAAAGTCAGAAGGAGGGAGATTTTTTTCTTTGGAGTATACTTAGGTTTATTTGGATAGAAAGAAGAAAAGGAATTTGGGAAACATGATAGCTCCAGCACAGAGGTATGATGTAGTAGTGATGGAGAACTTAAATTATCCTGGCATTTGTTTGAAACTCTCTCTTCTGAGAGTAGAACTAATAGCTTCTTTTTAAAATTCTTATCTTCCAACTTAGAATCAATATTGTGTATTGGTTCCAGGGCAGAAGAGTGGTAAGGGGTAGGCAATGGAGGCTAAATGACTTGCCCAAGGTCATGTGGTTAGGAATTGTCTGAGACTAGATTTGAATCCGAGATCTCCTGTCTCTAGGCCTGGCTCTCAATCCACTTTAGTAATAACTTCATCCTTCAAGATACCCCAAAAAGGGTAATTTTATTCTGGATCTGACACTTGATTCCTGGGGGAAATGATAAGTATTCTGGTAGGCTAGCAGTGGGGGACAAGTGACTACTACTCCATCATAGAACTTGTGATAGAGAACAAATGGAAATCCAGGCATAGCTGGCACATGCAATCTAGATTTGGGGAAAGCAGATTTTAAGGGATTCAGAGGAAAGTTAGGTAAGATTCCACAAAATTAAATGCTTTAGGTATAGTTAGCTAAGGAAATAGGACATGCTGACATATAAAAGATTTTTTTCTTCTGAACACATAAAAGGAAACAATTCCATCAAGGAAGGAAAATTAGATTTGTCTGAAGATACCAATTTGGGTGATGGGTAACACCAATTGACTTACATTTGAAAAAGAAATACAGAAAAAAAGCAAGGCTAGATAACAGAGAATAAACATGAGTGTGGTAATGTCATATAAAAATAATGTCAGAAACTCCAAATGAGCTGAGGCTAGTAAGGGAAGCTAAGGACCACAAAAAGGGTTTGTTTGTTTTAGACATATTAAAGAAAGAGGAGCATCGATGAAATAGAGTGGATGGGGTTTTTGATTAGAGGTTGGGAGGCTGACAACACCAGAAAGAAGGAAGAGCTGTTGAATTCTTTGACTTTTCATTTTTATGTTTTATAATTAAGATTTTCAGTTGTTAAATATTTGATTCCTCTCACCTCCCACTTTTTCCCACTCTCCCAAATGAAAAAGAAAAGAGATTTTTGTTGAAAGATGAAGGAGAGAAGAGTTCTTTTCCTGTATATGTGACCTGTCCACCTGTGGGGATGGGGAGGGTTAGAGAGGTCGATGGATTGCCTCTTAATTAGCTATCATCAATTAATTATGACTTGGCATGTTCAAGGGAGGGGGTGAATAATGTGCTCCTGAAAAAATATATTTATTAAGCTGTCTGACCCAGCTCAGGTCACTCTGGGGCATGAGAGAGCCATGGAAATCTGTATCACTTTATTGGTTATGACACTAGTCTAACCAGTAAACCTGATATAGTCAATAAACTTATATCTGAAATCAGTCTCTTCAGATAATTTTAATTGTAACAATAGTCATGTAAAATACATTTGAATATTGAATATATCCAAACTTTTAGGTCTTGTTCAACATCTTGAGTCCGCTACCTCTCTGTCAGGAGGTGGGATGCATTGTTGATCATTGGTCCTCTGAAATCATTATTGATATTCAGTCCTTCAAAATTGGTCATTTTTTTTAAACCCTTAACTTCTGTGTATTGTCTCATAGGTGGAAGAGTGGTAAGGGTAGGCAATGGGGGTCAAGTGACTTGCCCAGGGTCACACAGCTGGGAAGTGTCTGAGGCTAGATTTGAACCTAGTACCTTCTGTCTCTAGGCCTGTCTCTCAATCCACTGAGCTACCCAGCTGCCCCCAAAATTGGACATTTTTATAATATTAATCTTATGATATAAATTGTTCCTGTTCTGCTAACTTCATTTTGTATCAGTTCATACAAGACTTCTCAGGCTTCTCTGAAAATGTCTTTTTCATCATTTCTTTTAGCACAATAGTATTCTTTTACATTCTGGTGAGCTGTTCCTTTATTTTCACTAACACTATTACTTGTATTTGCCAAGGAGAAAGACTTTTACACTGAAAATGACAGAAGTAAAATCGATTAACAAGGAGGTAATACTCAAAGAAAGAGGGCATCTGAGCTTCCACTGATAAATGCAAATCCTCTGTCCCAGGTGAACTACTTCACCAAATCCTGAAATAGATAGATGTGATTGCTTGTCCATTGTGAATGATGTCTGAAAGATCATAGAAAATAGAAGAAGTAGCTTAAGATTAATGAAGGGATATATAAATGGAAATTTTTAACCTTGGACTTCATCCCCCATAAGTCCTTTAGTTTTCCCAAAATTCCCTTTAATCTCTCCTGTGCCTCCATGTTTGCGTAGTCAGGTTATTGTTTTGTTGTTGGCTGTGATTCCTCCCTCTTTCTTTTTGGTTTCTGGGAAAGAGCTAGTTAGTACCTTTTAGTTAGTCTCTTTTGTTAGTTTATTATTAATAAAATATTTATAAGTATAATATTTAGTATTATATGTTAATTTTAATCTCCACAGGGAAAATATCCCCATTTTCAAAAAAAAGGAAGAGAACAGAATCTGAAAACTATAGACCAAAATTCAGTTTCAAAGAAAATTCTAGAACAGATTGTTAAAGAGATTGTTGATGAGCAAGGAAAATGATTACAAAGAACCAGTGTAGACTGATCAAGAATAGGCCATGCCAG
>NW_025363416.1:0-1376 GCF_016433145.1 Gracilinanus agilis
CTCTCTCTCTCTCTCTAATATAGCTATGTGGTACAGTAGATAGAGCACTGGTCCTGGAATTAGGAAGATTCATCTCTGTGAATTCAAATCTGGCCTCAGACACTAGCTATATGATCTTGGACAAGTCACTTAACCTTGTTTGCCTCAGTTCCCTCATCTTTAAAATGAGGTGGAGAAAGAAATGCTAAACCCCTTCAGTATCCTTGCCAAGAAAACCCCACAAGGGGACATGAAGAGTTGGACATGCCTGAAAAAGACTCTATCTATCTATCTATCTATCTATCTATCTATCTATCTATCTATCTATCTATCTATCTATTTTTTGGGACTGTACTCCTCATTTATTCTGTAAGAGGACTTTCTAGTTTCCCAGGTAGTTGGATGCCATAGTAGATAGAATGCTTGACTGGTAGTCAAGAAGATCTGAGTTCAAATCTAGCCTTAGACATTCACAAGTTGTGTGACTTTGGGCAGAACTATAAGGTGGACATAATAATAGCATCTAAATCTCAGAGCTGTTCTGTGGATCAAATGAAATAATATTTGCAAGGTACTTAGCATAGTGCCTGGTACATGGTAGAAACTATATAAATGCTACCCTGTAGTAGTAGTAGTAGTAGTAGCAGTAGTAGCAGCAGCAGCAGCAACAATATCAGTAGTAGTAGTAGTAGTAGTAGTAGTAGTAGTAGTAGTAGTAGTGTAGGTAAACTTATAAAAGCAGATTTGGAAGTTTAGACAGGCAGGCAGGAGCTGAAATTCCAACCTGGAACACAGCAAGGGGCTGAACACAGTGGACTCTCTCTAAGGGCAGTTGGGGGTTTTGAAGGAATTGGGAAATGTAAGAGGGGAAAACTAGATATTTAAGGTATGGTTACCAGAAATCAATTAACTTGATTTCAAAATAAAATAGACCCAAGTCAGGATGACTTTATGTTGATTTATTTACAATTAGGAAGGTTGAAGGTAGGGAAATTGAGAGAGAGAAACTCTGGCCTGGACCAGGTAAGAATTTAGGGGCTCCAGCAGAGGGGCACAGAGGTTAATTAAACAAGGCTTCTAGCCACAAGGCCTTTGACAATTAGAGAGGAAAGAGAGGCCTCCTTAAGGCTAGAGCCTCCAGAAACGCCAAGGGGAGAGAGAGAGAGTCAGCCTAACTTACCCACATAACAATTCAAAGGGAAGCAGTCAGAGGTCCCACCAGAGATCCTTCTACACCAAGTTCAAAACACCAACTGCCTCCACAGGAAGTTACCATCATATTTAAAAGAGAGCAGCTTTTGTCACTTCCTGCATCCACCTCCAATTTCAAGTGGATAAATGGCAGCCTCTACACTGTTTTGGACTGCCCAAAGGGCAGTCCCTTGTTTTTATTTTGT
>NW_025363417.1:0-2106 GCF_016433145.1 Gracilinanus agilis
CCCCTCTCCCCCTCCCTCCTTCCTTCTCTTTCTCTTTCTCTCTGGATGCCTCTCTTTTTCTATCTCTCTCTCTGCCTCTGTCTCTCCCCTCTCCCCTTTTCCTCTCCCTCCCTCTTCTTCCCCTCCCTCCCTCTCCATCTCCCTTTCCCTCCTCTTCCTTTCTCCCCTCTCCTTTCCCTCCTACTCCTCCTTAACCTCTGTCTCTCTCTTCTACCATACAATATATTCCTTATAACAGTGTGAGAATTAACATAATTTTCTGTTAAATTTCATTTTCTCTCTTAAGCTGCTAACATATAAATTGAAAAAGCTCTTTTTTATTTACTTGTTTTTTTAAAACCTTACTTTCTGTCTTAGTAACAACTCTAAGACAAAGGGCAAGGACTAGGCAAACAGGGCTAAGTGACTTGCCCAGGGTCACACAGCTAGAAGTACCTGAGGGTGGATTTGAACCTAAGTCCTCCCCACTCCAAGTCTGGTGCTCTATCCATTGTGCCATCTAGTGTGTCACCTTTTCCTTTTAAAAATTACCTCCATGGCTTATATTTTCCCATTAAACCATTTTCTATCCATTTCTTTTTTAAAAATGCTTAACTTCTGTCTTAGAATCCATACTAGGGGACAGCTGGGTAGCTCAGTGGATTGAGAGCCAGGCCTAGAGATGGGAGGTTCTAGATTCAAATCTGGCCTCAGACACTTCCCAGCTGTGTGACCCTGGGCAAGTCACTTAACCCAAATTGCCTAGCCCTTACCACTCTTCTGCATTGTACACAGTATTGAGTCCAAGACGGAAGGTAAGGGCTTTATTAAAAAAAAAAAAAAGAATCTATACTAAATATCAGTTCCAAGGCAGAATAGCAGTAAGGGCAAGGCAGTTGGGTTAAATGACTTGCCCAGGGGCTAGTTAAGTAACCCAGTGAATTGAGAACCAGGCCTAGAGATAGGAGGTCCTGGGTTCAAATTTGAACTCAAATTCTTCCTAGCTGTGTGACCCTGAGCAAATCACTTAAACCCCATTGCCTAGCCTTTATGCTGTTCTGCCTTGGAACCAATACACAATATTGATTCTACGATGGAAGGTAAGGATTTTTTTAAAGTGACTTGCCCATGGTAACATGGCTAGGAAGAACCCAGGACCTCCCATTTCCAGACCTGGCTCTCTATCTACTGAGCCCCTTAGCTGCCTTTGAACCCCCATTTCTTGAAACAGGAAACTAAGAAAAACATCTAAGCAACATCAGTGGAAACAGTGATGAAGGATAATAGCATATGTGACCATTTTTACCCATAGTCCTCCACTTTTTTAGAGAAAGGAAGTATCTCATACATACTTAAAAACAACACCAATAAAACCTAGCAGTGGGCAGTGAGTTTGTTCCTCGGTGATCCCCTTGGTGGGTCTGGCACCCCAGGAACCATCCTTCTGGGGGACTTGGTAATAGAGCAGATTCTAGTTCCCGCAATGACCAAGAAGAGACTCTGTCATGTAGGGGAGAGAGACTCAGCCTTGACTATATCTTTGGCAGTATCTAGAGAAGAAACACAAAATAAGGATGAGCTAATTCAGAGTGGAAGAGCGCTAGCATTTAGGGAGATGAGGAAAGGTTTCATGATGAAGGTGATGCCTGAACTGAACCTTGAAGGAAGGAGTTCTATGAGGCAGAGGCAAGGAGGGAGTACATTTCAGGCAAAGGCACAGAGATGGGAGATGGGATCTTGTGTGTACGGAATAATAAGGCGGCCAGTCTCTCTGGACCGCATTGTATAGGAGAAGGAGCAAGTGTAGATAATGAGGCTAGGCAAGTAGGAAGTAGCCAAGTTGAGAAATTCTTTAAAAGACAAAGAAAGAAGTTTATATTTTATTCCAGAGACAATTGGGAGCCAATGGGATATAGGGATGGATTTGAGCAAGAGCATATAGACAGGCCAATCACAACAGTTATAAAGAACACTGGTATGACTCAGTGGATAGAGAGACAAGAGATCCTGGGTTCAAATCTGACCTCAGATATTTTCTAGTCATGTAACCCCTGGGCAAGTCACTTAATCCCAAATGCCCAACTCTTACCGCTCCTGCCTTGGAACCAATACTTAATATTGATTCTA
>NW_025363418.1:0-2816 GCF_016433145.1 Gracilinanus agilis
TAGGGGGGTGAAGGGTAAAGTAAAAACATAACTTATGTAACCAGGGAAATTTTTTTCTAAAAATAAAAAATTATTAAAAAAAAAAAAAAAGAGGGGAGGGAAAGAACATGAATCATGTAACCAAGGAAAAAGTGGTCTAAATAAATAAATAAATTTAACAAATACCTAGGCATGTTGAAAAGCAGTAGTGAAGAGGCAAGAGATAAAGACAATGTAAGATTAACAAGAGAAAGGAGATGATTAATGAGGCAATCTGTTGGAGAAGATAGGAAGGGGTGGGATCAAGAGCTCATAGGCTGACTTTGGCAAGAAAAAGAGCCACTTCAGTCAGAGACTGGAGAAATAGAGGAGTATATTTGGGGTGGGGGTGGGGGGGTTGATAATGAGAGAAGAGACAGCTCACAGTGAATGGTCTCAGTTTTCTCAGTTTAAGCTTTATCAGTTAAGAGAAGAGATTCTTCCACTAAGAGAGTGAAGGGAAGATAGTAGGTTCCAGGTCAGAAGAGAAGGTTTGGAACACCTTCTGTGGAGAGCAGGATAGAGAAAATTAGGGAGAACATAAAGCAAAGACAGCCAAGTGAAGATTAGGTAACACGGTGGTTCCCAAATTTTTTTGGCCTACTGCCCCCTTTCCAGAAAAAATATTACTTAGCCCCCTGGAAATTAATTTTTTTTAATTTTAATAGCAATTAATAGGAAAGATAAATGCACCTGTGGCCATCACACACACCCCACCCTGGATCGCTGCAGCACCCACCAGGGAGCGGTAGTGCCCACTTTGGGAATCACTGAAGTAGCATAAACAAGATTAGAGAACATCAATTTGTTTTGTACCAATTTGATGGTCAGTAGCAAAATGGAGTAGAAATGATGAATGATAGGAGTAATAGAAAGCTGGAATTTGGAAAGGGATTAATGTGATAAAACCTTGGGTGCAAGGGATTTGAGAGTAGAAGACAATGTGGAATTGAATTGATTAACTATAGGTTTGGGAAGGGCAGAAAATGAAGTCTTAGCAAGAATAGCATCCAAAAGGTCTGCTGGAACTCTCTTCTCCTGACTTATTGATCCTATCAACACCATCTTAATGGATATGATTCCCAAGTCTATATATTGTGCCTTAGTCTCTCTCCTAAGCTACAATCATGAATCACTGACTGCTGTCTAATCATGACTTATTGACACATTAACAATGTTGCCAAAGAAGTCCCCACCAAAGTTAAATTTGACTTAAAACTTCTAAAAATAATTTGCATTTTTCCTAATTTGCAATTTGATTTAGTTTTTTTAAAAAAACTCTTACTTTCTGTCTTAGTACAAAGGGCTAAACAAGTGGGTTTAAATGACTTGCCTACGATCACACAGCTAGCCAATATCTGAGGCCAGATTTTAACCTAGATATATGTACTATGTCTAGCCTTCCCATACCATGGATAATACAGTAGTAAACTAGATTTTGGCTCCACTTAATATTGAATAAAGATCAATAACTTACTTTTGTAAAATCAATGCTGAATCCTCCTTGACAAAATCCCTGTCCATCAGCATCAATATTTTCTAAAGAAAAAAAAAAGTTGCATAAATCATAAGAAAAACAACTCTAGTATAGTTATACAGAAAGCTAACGATTTACTATTAGACCCCAATAAAGACAATAGTTTGTATCAAGTTTTTTTAGAGTCATGTTACCTTTAGGAAAAATAAAGATTAAGGTGCTTGTAAAAATGAATTAAAAAGAGGACTGAAAAAAAGTTAAGTTTCTAAGACCCTACATATTCATCCTGCTTCCCCACTTGACTAAACTATATCACCATTTAACCATCATAAATGGCATAAAAAAGATATTTAAAATTTCAATTATATCTTCTGGCTTCTCATGAAAAGCTTCAAGGAATATATACCAATCCAGAAAGATAGGGAGATGGTCATCTAGTATATAAATTAATAAACTCTAAATAGATAAGACTCAAACAAAATAAGTTCTGAGGGGCTAACAAGGGGCCATCTTTATAATTAAATACTTTCATAAGGTCATAAATCTAGAGCTGGAAGGGAGCTCAGAGATTTATTTATTCTGATGAAGAACCTGAGGCCCAGTTGTTTATAGCTTTATATCTTCCCAGTACCATTTTACACTAAATAGGTGCTCAATAAATGTCTATCAAATTAAAAAACCTAACTTTCTTGGTGTCTTTTCATTCTTACACTAAGATAGTGAGAACAATATACTCTAGTTACTAGATAATCTTTATAAGTGAAGTAATATTAATAAAAATCATTTAGTACATTGCCAATCACATACTAATACTATATAAATGCATATTCCCTTCCTTTCCCATTTATTTTTCTTCCCTAATTATAATATATTAATACAACAAATATGTAAGACTTTTGCAGCTATATACTGTTTTTACAAGTGAGAAACCAAGATCTCATTTTTGAAGAAGCTTGAATCTTGAACACTTGACAATATAATTTAATTGAATGGTGACTTATTCAGAAAATTTGCTAAAATTAACAAAAATACTTTCAGAGATTCTTAATTGATTTTTAATACTAGAGAGCTGTTCAGTATTCTATACCTTAGTATTAAAGATCACAACACTATTATAATTTAAATTTTTTCAAACCAAAAAGGACTTGGAAAAATGGGATTGTAAAGTTTCTAGAGCACAGTGAATTATTCTAAGGAATTCTGCTATGACCTCAAGTCAACCATTGTATATCCTTTATATTTTTTTTTAAAACCTTACCTTCCATCTTGGAGTCAATGACTCCAAGGGACAAGAGTGGTAAAGGTAGGCAATGGGGGGTCA
>NW_025363419.1:0-2972 GCF_016433145.1 Gracilinanus agilis
TTTTCTCTTCTTTTTTTTTAAGAATTGATTCATATATCTCATAGCTCGGCCATGCATATCAGAGTGATTCTAGTGTGAGTCAACACCCTCCTGAGATGGGGATTGTGTAATTATCCTAAAATCTAAAGTGTAAGTTCTTTTAAAAGTAATCTTAGGAAAAGAAAATCACCAACTTGGAACCAAGAAAGTGGATCTTATGGAGGAAATGACATAAGAATGCCTACAGAAATCACAACATCAAGAGACCCAGAGTGAACTTTGGGATAAAATAAACTTAGCCAAAATGGGTTGACTCTATCATTTATTCTGATTGGAAACTCTTATGCCAAAGTATAATGCCCCCTAATTGGCTTTTTGTCAATGCTATTGATCATTTTTTCCTTCTTTCTTTCCCTCTCATCCCCCAAATTGTTGTAATTCCCTCTATGTAAGGTACAATATTTTATACTCATTTCATGAGAGAATAAATTTAAATGTATAGGGTCCACATGTAGAGTGCTTTATTAGGGAGACCTGACATGTTTATCTCCTAGAAAACTGAATAAGGATATTTAACATGCTGGTCTCCCAAAGAATTAGAGAGAGGGTAGTGTGAAGGAAATTTATCCTTTTCCCCTTTCTGGGGTCACAAATGTGACATCATCTCCTGTCAACTACATGCATACCTGGCATGAGCCTGAACTTGACCCGGAGGCTAGGACAGAGGCAAAGGGGCCAGGAGATTATAAAAAGGGCGAAGCAGGAAGTTTGCAGTCTGACTCTGGCACTTTGCCTAAAACTTCCCTGCTTGGGTCTGCTGGAGGAACCACGCGGAAAAGTTAGATTTGGGCCCCCTTTCAACTCTCTCCCATCTTCTATCTATCCAAATAATCCTAATAAATTTTATTAAAATCTAAGGACCAACTACTATTTTAATAGAAATAAACTACAGCATCTTCCATTTCCTATCAAAGTTTATTCTCCTTGGCAGAAATACTAACAGAATAAGAAGCTTAGATTCCTTTCTAGTATCATGGATCATGCTCCTAACAATCCTTTTCTGTAAAATAACAGGAAAAACAGAACAAAACCTTTTTTGCCCCTATCCTTAATTTTGCTCATGAACATAAACTTATTCTGAACTTGAACAGTGCTTACACTATTCTTATAAAACTGAAAGTTCTGACATTCATCTTCTGTCATATACCCTTTTTATATTTTGTATCTTAACATTCTAAGCTGGTTAGTGAGCTCACTATGCATTTACATGAGTCTACAGAGAAATTTATTTTTATTCTTTCTCATTTGGAATATTGCCCTTTTTTGTTCAGAATTTGCGTTCTGAATTTCATTATTATTATCCATGCATCTTGAGTTAATTTCACCTGAAGAATTTTATTCATTATGGTTCACCCGATGAATTTTCTGAACTTTTTTGTAATCATTTGTCCAAAAATCTAAGGTCACACGTAGACTTTGCCCAGTTTGACTCATCTTCTTTATCAAACTCTGTGAGCAATAATAAGTGATATACCACCCCACCATATATTTTCAAATCCAGTGGTACTGACCTCAGGGCTGTCCTATGAGCAAGACATTTCATGTCTTATCTCCAGGAATTTTCTTTGCTTGTCTTCCACGTTTACAACTCTCTCTCTTTTCATCTCCACATCATGGATTTCCTCACTCCTGACTAAAAACTCAACTTCTACAGGAAACCTTTCCCAATCCCTCTTAATTTTAGTAGTGTCTTTCTATGGATCTTTTTTTGATTTACACCATACAGGGATTATTTGTGCCTTGTGGTTTGAGTGTTATCTCTCCCATGAGATTGTGAGCCCTTTTAAGAAAAGTATTGCCTTTTACCTTTCTTCATAACCATAGCACTTAGCATAACATTTTGTGCATAGAAGACTTCATAAATGCTTATTGAATACTTCATTCAAAAGAGCATTTACTATTCTTATTCCAGAAATAAATATCAGCCTCTTAATAAGTATTATATCCAGGACAGATTTTCCCTTTCTTGGTTTCTCTACACTTAACACATAAATAGCCCCCCTCCTTTGTTGGATAACAACAACTTTAGTGATACATTTTACATCACTTTTCATATCCAAGTAAAGCACATGATCCTCTTCTTAATTCCCCTTATCTTTAGAATCAAACTCAAAATTTCCCTGTGGTACTACAATTTCATGGTAGGATCCCATGTGCCCCATATCTTCAGCTCATACTGCTTTGTCACAGATGACTTATCTTGATTCTCCATTTGTGT
The DNA here is from genome assembly GCF_016433145.1 of Gracilinanus agilis. Classification (NCBI taxonomy): domain Eukaryota; kingdom Metazoa; phylum Chordata; class Mammalia; order Didelphimorphia; family Didelphidae; genus Gracilinanus; species Gracilinanus agilis. The sequence goes on from NW_025363419.1 coordinate 2,258, forward strand.
CAGTAACTGAATTGTCCTGTTTTGCTTCAAAAATCTGAGAAGTTAGGGGAAGTAATTTTAAGCATTTTTCATACTGAATATACCATATTTATGTCTATTTAATTTTTTGCCTCTGTTTTATTATTTTTTAAATTAAGGAACAAGTGAGATTAATGATTATTTTCATAGAATTAGGACAAAAAATAAGAAGATAAAATGCAATTATATACTTATTGGGCTGAAAATGATCATAGGAGATCTAATTAATTATCCTGGTTCTGGACATTTTTTAAAATTCCATTTGAAGGTGTCATTTCTCTTTTCTATAGAACCTAGGGAGAGAGGGAAAAAAAGATCTAATGAAAACAATAGTGGATGTAATATCAGAAGATGGAATTCAAATTTTGTTACTTAATTCTTCTATAGCCTTAGAGAAGTCATTTAATTTCGATAATTCTCAATTTCCTCAATTGTAAAAGGAGCCAATTGTACTAGAGAGTCATTCAATAAACCTTTAAGTTCCTGTTACATTACAAACATGGTGCTAAGTTCTGAGGAAATAAAGAAAAGCAAAAAGCTTTTGTAGTTCCATTCATCTCAAAAGTTATGATCCTAGGAACCTTTTTTATATGGGTATTATAGATTTCTTAAAGAACTTGTTATAAAAAAGTCCTTTCTAATATCAGACATCTAAATGTTGTCTTCGTTGATTTTAATCCATTATTTTTTGCTTTGT
>NW_025363420.1:0-1215 GCF_016433145.1 Gracilinanus agilis
ATGAGGCTGGATTAAACAATTCAATAAATTGAAAAAGAGTGTCAGAATTAGATAAGTCAATAAATTCACACAATCTGTTGTTTATAGAAACATAATAAAGAAGGAAAAGAAATGAAATGAAAAAGAGGTAATATTATATTAATATACATATTTCTCAGCATCAAAGGGCACCTTTTGAAAAGTAGTTCTTTTGGGGGCAGCTGGTTGGTTCAGTGGATTGAGATCCAGGTGTAGAGATTCAAAAGTCCTGGGTTCAAATTTGAGCTCAGACACTTCCTAGTTATGTGACCTTGGGCAAGTCACTTAACTCTCGTTGCCTAATCCTTACGGCCCTTCTGGCTTGGAAATAGTAAAAAGTATTGATTCTAAAATGGAAGGTAAGATTTTTAAAAAAGAAAAGAAAAATAGACCTTTTAGGCAAAGTGAAATTTTAAATAAATGTCTAAAAGAATACCAAGCACATCATTTATGAATAATACAACAAACATAAAAGTCAACACAGTGAAACCAAGCAAAAGACAAAAAATGGAGATATAATTAAATCCTGAACACTGGGTGAAATAAAAAAATTACAAAAATTATTAGTAACCATAGGGGATTATGATATAATTATGAGACAACATACAAAAAATCCTGATGACTAAAACAGTCTCAGAAAAAATTATATTAAAAAAGAATACATTAATCAAAAGGAAAAAGAGAAGACTAATGAATTTGATATATGTGTTTTTTTTAAAAGAAGAAAATTAGTTTTAGGTATATACTGTTTATTATTTTTAGGAAACGTCCTAATATTCCTATACTTTTCAATGTTTTCAATAGGAATGGATGCTGTATTTTGTCAAAGGCTTTTTCAGCATCTATTGAGATAATCATGTGATTTTTGTTTGTTAGACTGTTGATATGGTCAATTATGTGGATGGTTTTCCTAATGTTGAACCATCCTTGCATTCCTGGTATAAATCCCACCTGATCATGGTGGATGATCTTCTTAATTACTTACTTGGAGTCTCTTTGCTAGTGTTCTATATAAGATTTTTGTATCTATGTTCATTAGGGAGATTGGTCTGTATTTTTCTTTCTCTGTTTTTGATCTCCCTGGCTTTGGAATCAGTACCATATTTGTGTCATAAAAGAAATTTGGTAGGACTCCTTCTTTGCTTATCAAATTATCAAATAATTTGTATAGTATTGGGATTAGTTGCTCTTTGAATG
>NW_025363421.1:0-1900 GCF_016433145.1 Gracilinanus agilis
TGTTAGTTAATTAATAAGAAAGGGAAGAAGAGGAATAGAATCATCATACTCTGGGTTTGAGGGAAGTGGGGGGGGATCCATCTTGAAGGAGGTGTAACTTCAAAACAAGTCCCTTCCTGTGAAATTAACTAAAGCCTATAGTTAATTTCAATCAGTCTATTTCCCTTCAGTGTTTGTCTTTAGTCTAAGTCCTAGTCTGTATGCCCTGTTGCTGTTTGCCTGGTTAGATTAGTTCATCCTCTCCCTGGCAATTCTTGTTACCTCAGTGTTATACTCCCTGACTTCAGCCTCATATTATATCCTGCATCTCCCTATTACATCCTACCTAATTCTCATATTACCTCCCTAGCAAGTCCCTGATAACATCCTTCCTCAAATCCCCCATGACACAACAGATTGTATCAGTTGTCTAAGGACAAATCTAACTAAATATGGTCCTGATAATGTATGTTAATTGAGAAACAAAAGGGTTAATATAATCAAATTAAATGCTGATAGGAACATGAAGCAATAGGCCTAATGTTATGTTACTAGAGCTGCTGTGAATTAAATATACATTAAGAGCTATAAAGTTGTTCAAGCATATTGATCATTGCTATGGTTAGGCCCTGAGGCCATTACTGAGGGGGTAAAAAAACTGTAAGTATGAAAATATTCATAGAAGCTTTTGTTATGACAAAATAACTGGAAATAACAAATGTAACAAATAGGGGAAATGGCTGAAAAGATTGTTACATCTGAATGTAACATATTGTATTTTGTTATTAGAAATGATAAATATTAGAATATAAAGAAAATAAGGGAAACATGAAGAGATGAAAAGAAAAGAGAATAAGAACAATATATATCATGATTACATTAAAAAATAACAAATACAAAATCAAGAGAAAAAAGTATCCAAGCAAAACGAATACAAAGAGAATTCAAAAGCAGAGGCTGTTTTATATTAGCATACCTATATAATTTACATATTTTTCAATAATTTATGAACAATGTGGAGTTTGTGGCTTTGCAGACAATTTTTTAATGCAGTTGTTTAGTTAAGTATTTTTTATTGTGGTAGTGGTAACTGTAATAGGCATAAATTTAAAAGTAGGTGTGTAAGCAGGCTAGGAAAAGACTTAGCTGGAGGTCATGGACATTCTGAATGGAATGCAGGAGAAGGAGGAAGTGGTTTGTGCCTGAGAAAGACTCTGTTGGGGTTGGAACAAAAACTGTTGCTGACTCTGGGAGATCTCAGAGCTAGAGGAGTTGTATCCAGATTCCCTGGGATCCTGGAGAGTGGTGAAGGATTACAGCAGAGGACATCAGACCTGCAGAGCAGCACCAAGTAGGGAGTGGTTTGTGACCAGGTGGACAGCATTGCAAACTTTCCCTCCCTACCTGGATACCTTGAATCATCTGTTCTGGTGGAGTTGACTCCTGGCATCCTGAAACCATCCCTGAATTATCCATGAGATCCCAAGTAAAGCCATCCTCAGGTCCTTAGCTAAGCTGACCAAACCTGGCTGGAGCCAAGTTGGGAGGAACTTTGCCCTTGTGACTCCAGTACTGCTTTCTTCAGGCCCTGTCTTGCTTAGATCTTAGAAGAGTGTAGTTAAGTCCCTTTTCCTTGATCCTGTGGTTTGCTCTTAGTCTGTTTGTGTAGAAAAACCTTATTCCCATCCTTTACCTTAGTTTGTCACTGATTAAAATGTGTTATTAGACTATTGCCTTTACTTATCAGCTTCCATAGGTTCTGTCTTGTTGATGCTGGGTGGCAGTTGGAGGCCAACAGCCATTTCTGTTACAGACAACCAAACAGCCATTATAACCCAGTGTAGAAAATGATAATAAGGTAATGGATAATGGAAACACCAGGGATATTATAATAAAACTAAGTAATTGTGGGTACACACAC
>NW_025363422.1:0-2580 GCF_016433145.1 Gracilinanus agilis
ATGTATATAACAAATATATGTAATATAATGATATAATAATTATCATAATAATATTTCCACATTTGTCACATTGTGAAAAAAGATCCTTATTGCTTACCCTAGAGAAAAATTCATGGAAAAAATAAAGAATGATATGCTTCAGTTTGCATTCAGAGTCCATCTGTTCTTTCTGTGACAATGGATATCCTTTTTTGGTCATGAATCTCTTGGAATTGTCCTCAGTCCTTGCCTTGTTGATAATAATTAAGTCATTCAGTTGTTACTGTCTGCTCAATTCATTTTTCATAACTTCATATAAGTCTTTTCAGGTGTTTCTGTGATCATCTTGTTTGTTATTTCTTATGGCACAATAGTATTCCATTATAAGCACATATCACAACTTGTTCTGGAATTCTCCAATTGATGAATAATCCTTCAGTTTCTTAGTTTCAGTTCTAATAATGAAGGGTGGTAAGGGCTAGGTAATTGGGATAAAGCAATCACTTGGAACCCCATGTCCTCCTGAGGCCAAGCCTGGTGTTCTATCCACTATACTACCTAGCTACCCCCATGACATTCTAAAAAGCAAAAGATACTTAGGGGAAGCTAGGTTGCTAAGTGGATGGAGAGCCAGGCCTGGAGATGAGAGGGACCTCAGACACTTCCTAGCTTTGTGACTCTGGGAAAGTCACTTAACCCTGATTATCTAGCCCTTGCCACTCTTCTGCCTTGGAACCAATAATTAATATTGATTCTTAGAAAGAAGATTTAAAGATTTAAAGAAAGATTTAAGAAAAAAGACAATTACTTGAAAAAGACAAGACAAATGAGAAAGATTTAAATCAAGTGGGAGCATTTATAACTCATTTTCTAAAGTTCCCTTCTCCCAATATGCCCCCTAATAAGCTTCTCTTGAGCCATATAGGTTTTATTCTGACATCTCCACAACATAGCTGGAGCAGCATAAACCAAACTACTCATGACAGAATATGAAATGCATTCTTACAGCAGTCATATTGGGTGCTCTGGGTTCCTCATCAAGACAGAATCAGCCAAGGGCACTTAATTCAGGATATCAGTACCAGAACCAGTGAGCATATAGAAGAGAGGAGGGAAATGAGGGAATATTATTTAGAGAATTGATATTTCCCAAGAGAAAAAGCAGGCAACCAAGTCATGAGGGTAAAATTCTCATTTGCCTGTATCTCTTTTCCAATTTTCTCCTGGTTTTGTCTGGGTTTTGCCCACTCAAATCTTGTCTCACTACTAGATTCCTTTAAAATTGTGCATAATGGAGCAGCTAGATGTTAGAGTGAATTGAAAGCCTGGCATGGAGATGGGGAAGTCCTGAGTTCAGATCTAACTTCGGATACTAGGCAAGTCACTTAACCCCCATTTCCTAGCTCTTATTGCTCTTCTGCCTTGGAACCAATACTTAGGATTGATTTTAAGACAGAAGGTAAGGGTTTAAAAAATAGAATAAATAAATAATATCGAACATGCCAAAAGCCCTGAATCTTCATTGCCTTCTGGAGGATGTTGTTCGCAAAGAGAACATGGAGAAGACAGTTTCCCTTATAGGAGATAATCAATCAATCAATCAAATCAATCCATAACTATCTGGTATCTACCACATGACAAACACAGCTGGGGTTAGAGGTAACTGAAATGATATAACCCTTACACATGATGAATTTACATTCTGACTGACTAGTACATATAAAATATATGCAGCATAAATATAAAGGTATAAGTACAAACATATACAAAATAGCCAAATACAAGGCAGTTTGGAAAGGAAGACATTCATTGAGAACTTAAGTCCTTTTTTTTTTGGTGAAATTATAAATAGATCCAATCATTTTATTTTATTTAAATTTTTGTTGGTAATTTATAAATTTTAGTTTTTTTTCAGAAAAAATGTTTCCATGGTTACATTCATGTTCTTACTCTTCCCCCAACCTCCCCTCTCCACCGCCCCATTCCCATCCCCCTGTAGCCAATGAGCATTTCTACTGGTTTCTTCATGTGTCATTGATCGACCTATTTCCATATTATTGATAGCTGTACTAGGTTGGTTGTTTAGAGTTTATTTTCCAAATCATGTCCATATCAACCCATGTGTTCAAGCAGTTGTTTATCTTCTGTGTTTCCACTCCTGTAGTTCTTCCTCTGAATGTGGGTAGTGTTCTTTTCCATAAGTCCCTCAGAATGGTTGTGGGTCATTGCATTGCTGCTAGTACAGAAGTTCATTACAGTCGATTTTACCACAGCTTATCAGTCTCTGGGTACAATGTTCTCCTGGTTCTGCTCCTTTCACTCTGCATCAATTCCTGGAGGTCATTCCAGTTCACATGGAATTCCTCCAGTTTATTATTCCTTTGAGCACAGTAGTATTCCATCACCAACAGATACCACAATTTGTTCAGCCATTCCCCAATTTATGGGCATTCCCTCATTTTCCAGTTTTTTACTACCACAAAGAGTGAGGTTATACATATTTTTGTACATGTCTTTTTCCCTATGATCTCTTTGGGGTACAAGCCCAGCAATACTATGGCTGGATCAAAGGGCAGGCAGTCTTTTAGCAGTCTTTGGGCA
>NW_025363423.1:0-1928 GCF_016433145.1 Gracilinanus agilis
AGAGAGAGAGAGAGAGAGAGAGAGAGAGAGAGAGAGAGAGAGAGAGTCTCAGTGCTGTAAAAAGAAGTCTAGTAGCCACTCCATCAATGCAGTACATCTGCTCAGTGTGATGATGAGCTGGAAATGAGCCTGGAAACGAGAACTTAAAAATAAAATAAATCCTAAATTTTTAGCACCCGAGGCTGCTTCTTCTGCAAGAATCACTGGTGGAGTACCAATTAAATAATTGAAAAAGAAGATTTGGAATGCATACTTGGGTTTCTTTCCCATCCACACACACTATGAGCCCCTTCGCTGTGGCTGTGAGAAGCCCCAGTATGTTTAGGGTTGCACTAGACATGAGAAGAAAAAATTTTTTCCACTTATAGATCCTATTTATAATCCCAAGTCTTTAGAACTTCCAGTCCTCTCTTAGAGGTTAATGTTAGGAATGGGGTGGGATGGAGACACTAATTATTTCCCATTTTTAACAAAAGAGGGACTTAAAAGGCTCTCAGGAACAATCCTGATAAGCAAATTGTGGGATTACCACCTAGGGTATAAATTCTGTTCTAGCTACTCAAAATGACATCCATAAGGGACATCTTGGAATTCATGAAATACTCTCCCTCCTTTGAGCCTAAATCTCTTCTGAAATTCCTGTTTGCTGCTGAGGGCCCTACCATCCTTCTGGTCAACCAGGTGTGCTATTTGGTATTGTCCATATATCCAATCTATTGTTAAATCTCCTCTTTTCTATTTTCACATCTTTTCTATATATCTTCTTTCTACTCACAAAAACTACACCGGAGACGAGGTTCACCTGATGTTAGGACTATTATAACAATCTTCTAAATGGTTTCCTATTTCATCTCTTAATCTTCCATTTTATTCTTAGAGACACGCATGCTCTTCCTCTTACTCTAAGCTTATCTAAGTGTGTGAAGGAGGTTGTTCAGTGAATAGAAGACTGACTGTGAAATGAGGAAGACCTAAGGCCAAATCTAGCCTTAAACACTTACTAGATATGTAATCCTGGGCAAGTCATTTAACCTCCATAGGCCTCAGTTTCCTCATCCATAAAATGGAGATAATAATAGCACCTTCCTCCCAGGGTTGCTGTGAGGATAAAATGACTTAATATTTGCAAAATGCTTTGGAGAGCTTAAAATGCCATATAAATGTTAGCTATTATTGTTATAACTTTTCTTCCTTTGTCACTATCACAGTATGAATTGTAGCTCCCACTCCATTATTCCATTTTTATTCCTTCAGACTACAAGAATGCATTTGCCATGATTTATTCACAACATAAGAAATAGCTAGAATAGTGTTGCAGATAATTTTAAAAAAAATATCTTATTTTTATTTATACCTTTTTAAAAGTTATGTTCATTTGTGAATGTTTCTTTCTCTTCCCTTGTTCAAAAAACCATTGTTTAGAAAAAAATTTTAAAAAGAGAAGAAAAAAGCAATCCAACAGAGATAGACAACATATCAACCGTGTCTGACAACATATGCACAAACTACATATATAGTTCCCTAAGTCCTCCCCTACCTCCCCAGTTATAAAAGGAAGGAAGTATATTTTTCTCAATTCTTCTCTGAAAGTCAAAGCTGAACATTTAATTATGCAGTCTTCAATCCTCTAGTACCCTCTGGGAGCTGTTGTCCTTTCCATTTTCATTGTTCTAATTAGGTATATTGCTTTCCTGGTTCTGTTTACTTCATTTTGAATCAGTTCATATGATTCTTTCCATGTTTTTCCAAACTTTTATAGTTATCTTTACAGGGCAGTGCTACTTCATTATATTAGTATACCAGAGTTTGTTTAGTCAATCCCAAGTCAATGGGTATTGACTTTGTTTCCACTTTTAAAAAGGTTATATAACTATATATATGCACACATATATATGTATATATATATATATATATATAAAAGTGCATAT
>NW_025363424.1:0-4665 GCF_016433145.1 Gracilinanus agilis
TCTAAAGATTTTTCTAAAGATTAATGCTATTATATAATAAATATTATATAATATAATAATAATCTAAAGATTTTTCTAAAGATTAATACTATTATATAATATAATAATGATAATCAGTATTAACTTCTCATAGCTTTTGTAATTTCCTGCTACCATATTAAGGATTTTGGGTGGGTGGACCTCTCATTTCATCAGCATGATGTCTAAACCTCCACTGATAGTTTGATAATTCTTTTTTTTTTTTTTAAACCTTTGTCTTCCATTTTAGAATCAATACTAAGAATAGACTCCAAGGCAGAAGAGTGATAAGGGCTAGGCAATAGGGGTTAAGTGACTTGCCCAGGGTCATACAGCTAGAAAGTTTCTGAGATCACATTTGAACCCAGGACTTCTCATCTCTAGGCCTGGCTCTCAAACTACTCAGCCACCAAGCTATTCCTGTTTGACAATTATTTTGCAATTTTTTTGTCTCAGGGAATTTCCTATGACTCAGAAAAATTAAATGACTCAACCATGGGCACACACAGCTTTGATATGTCAAAAGGCAAGAGGTTTTCCTGAAGTTCCAAAGCCAGTCCTCTATCCACTCCATGACACTGTCTCTTTTCAATCATATTTAACTTGCTGTGTTGGGTATTATTACTATCTTTGCCTGCATCTTATCCCCACTGGCGACTGTACCTTCCATGAGGGCAGAGTCTGTGTCCTTTAAGCTTTGCATCACCCCAGACCTAAGCAAAGTGCTTTGCACACAGGAAGGACTTAATAAATAGCTGTTCCTGGGCTGGTGAAAAGGCTGATGGTCTTTAGCTTTCCTTGGAAGAATGAGTCTCTCTCTCCCCACCCAAGCTTGTATTTGAGCATCACTAAGACAGTAGGCTACCTTAATGAGGGCAAAGCTGGCAGAACCAGGCTTAGGGGTGGGATGTCAACTCTTGGCATGGCTGGAAGTGACTAAGAAGGGTCCTCTGGCCCCAAACCTTTCTTAGACAGCCTATTGCACTGCCTGAAGTTTCACCATTAAAAAATATTTTTAAAAAAAATTTTTCTATTTAATTTTTGTTTTTTTAAACCCTTAACTTCTGTGTATTGGCTCCTTGGTAGAAGGGTGGTAAGGGTGGGCAATGGGGGTCAAGTGACTTGCCCAGGGTCACACAGCTGGGAAATGCCTGAGGCCGGATTTGAACCTAGGACCTCCCGTTTCTAGGCCTGACTCTCAATCCACTGAGCTACCCAGCTGCCCCAATTAAAAAATATTTTTGGGACACGTAAGATAGCGATAGAGAATTAAGCCTGGAGACCTGGGTTCAAATCTGACCTCAGACACTTCCTACCTGTGTGATCCCAGGTATGTCACTTAACCCCCATTATCTAGTTCTTCTGTCTTGGAACCAATTCCTAGAATCAATTCTAAGACAGAAGGTAAGAATTTTTTTTAAAAAAAGAAAGACAGAAATGATGACTATGAAGACTATGGAGAAGCATAAGATTTGGATGAACTGATGCAATAAGGAGAAAACGATATGCACAATAACTGAAACAGAATACTGTGCAATGATGATGACCAAGCCTGAACCCAAGGAGAGTTAAGAAAATGCTTGGGCCTCGAGTCAGGAAGTTCTGAATGCAAATACAGTCTCAGACATTTAAGAACTGTGTGCCCTGGACAAGTCACTTTATCTCTGTCTGCCTCAGTTTTCTCATCTGGAAAAAGGAGGTAATAGTAGCCCCTGCCTTCCAGCGTCGTCATGAGGATCGAATGAGATAATAATTATAAAGCATTTAGCATTGTGTCTGGGACATAGTATATACTATACAAATGTTGGCTATTATCATTATTAGTGGATGGAGTCCTGGGCCTGGAATCAGGAAGATTCATCTCCCCAAGTTCAGCAAATCTGGCCTCAGACACTTCCTAGCTGTGTGACTCTGAGCAAATCACTTAAGCCTGTTTGTCTCAGTTTCCTCGTTGGTAAAACGAGCTGGAGAAGGAAATGGCCAACCACTCTAGTATCTTTGTCAGGAAAACCCCAAGTAGGATCACAGTCAGGACCGAAAACGACTGAACAACATCATTATCAGGCAGTCACAGGGAGGGAAACCTAGATTTGATTTTTAGTTCTGCCTCTAACATGCTATGGAATCTTGATAAGGTTCTGTAAGACCCAGAGATGTTATCTGTAAAACTAAAGGGTTAAAATATATGATTTTTAGCATCTCTTCCAGCTTCCTCCTTTCCTAGGTGGTACAGCAGATAGAACACAAGACCTGGGATCAGGAAGATCTTAGTTCTCCTCAGTCAAGAGCTGTGTGATTCTGGAAAAGTCACTTCACTTTTCCTTCTCCATTAAATGAGGATAATAATAACATTCATAAGGTTGTGCAAGGATCCAATGAGATAATAAGTGTAAGATTCTTTGAAAACTTTAATTGCTATATAAATGCTTATTATTATCATGAACAAGTCATGGTTTATGAACGTAACAGAATACTATTGACCCATAAGAAATTATGAAAGGAGCAATTTCAGAGAAGCCTGGGAAGACCATTAGATGAGAAGCTCCTTGAGGGCAGGGGCTGTCTTTTGCCACTTTTTGTTCTACTAAGGCCCACGGTGAGCAGGATATAGTAGGCATTTGTTTAATAAATGCTTATTGATCGATCGTATGAACTGATGCAGAGTGAAGTAAGCAGAACCAAGAGAGTAATACATAAAATAACATCGTAACAACCAACATCTTTGAAAGACTTAAGAGCACAAATTGATTCAATGCCTAATCTTGATTCCAGAGGACTAATGAGGACTACCCACCTCCTGACAAAGAAATGATAGACTCAAAACACAGAAAGAGATATTTGTTATTGGACATGGATGAGAGGGGAATTTGTTTTGTCTGAGCAGGTAGTGCTTGCTTCAAGGATTTGCTTTTTTTCTTTTTCTCAATGGAGATGAGAGGGGATGAGAAGGAAAAAAAGTAAATACTTATAAATTGGAAATAAAAGTTAAAAAAAAAATTTAAGTACTGAGAATCTGGATTTGAACCCATATCTGTTAACTCCAAATTCAGAGTGCTCTTTCCACTTTCCTGACAGCAAATCTATCTGGCAACCTCTTTAAGGGAAAAGCATCTCCCTCTAGGGGCATCAGCAGCAACTGCTCAGATTGACACCAACAGGTCTTCCATCCAGATGCCATCTTTATGTTATTTATAGAGTCTGGCTCCCTGGGCTCTGTCTGAAAGGCAGGGAGAAAGTTCCCTGTTATTTCTTGCCTTTGGGTGCCAGGAATGGCCTGACTCAGAACTGCAGGGATTTCAGGAGTCGGGACTGAGCAAAGAGGACAAAGCAAAGGCTTCGGTGTCTCTCACCTTGCTTGGTGCACAGAGCAGTGTGCTAGCCTGGTCCAGAGGAAAGAGCCTCGATCTAGGTGGCAGGAATCCCAGGTTATAGTCACAGCTCTGCCAGTCCCTGGCTACATGACTTTGGACTTGCCAATCTCTCTTTCTGGGGTCTCAGTTTCATCATCTGTAAAATGACAGTCTCTGACGACCCTCCTCTTTAGAATATGCCATGTTCTAACCTGTACTAAGGCTCTGCATTCAATCAACAGATATTTATCAAAGTAGTATTTATTATTTAAGTATTTATAAATATTTACTAAACTTTTGAGTTGTGACATTCTTTTTTTTTCAATCAATCAACAAATATTTATTAAATACTGACTATGTATGAGACACAGTTCTTGGACGTATGGTTACAAAGAAAGAAACAATCCCTACTCACAGGAAGCTTACATTTTTTTTTTTTTAACCTTAACTTCTGTGTATTGGCTCCTTGGTGGAAGAGTGGTAAGGGTAGGCAATGGGGGTCAAGTGACTTGCCCAAGGTCACATAGCTGGGAAGTGTCTGAGGCTGGATTTGAACCTAGGTCTGGCTCTTAATCCACTGAGCTACCCAGCTACCCCAGGAAGCTTACATTCTGATGGGGGAGACAATAACAACATATATAAACATAAATAAACATAAAAGTATTTCAACCCTGCCCATCTTTAGATTTAATCTCATTATCACATAATCTAATATAGTTTGGGAGGATGGGCTTTGGCAGTTGGGGATATTGGAAAAGACTTCATGAAAGAGGGTGCCTGGGGCAGCTAGGTAGCACAGTGAATGGAGTGCCAGGCCTCGAGTCAGGAGGATCTGGGTTCAAATCTCACCGCAGATACTTCCTAGCTGTGTGACCCTGGGCAAGTTACTTAACCCTGGTTGCCTAGCCCTTGCCCTTCTGTCTTAGAGTTGTTACTAAAACAGAAAGTAAAGGTTTAAAAAAAAAAAAGAAGATGGTACCCAACCTCAAAAGGAAAAGAGGTAGAAGGAGGGATTATCCTGCAAGGCATAGGGGGCATCTGGTGCCCCACAGAGATGGGAGAGGGAATGTAGCTGTGTGACTAACAGAAAAAGTCAGTTTGGTTGGATGACGGAGTGTGGAATAGAGGAGCAATAAATAATATCTACTGAGGCTGGAAGGATAGGCTGGGGTCAGGCTGTGTCTGGTTTTAAAAGCTCAATGAAGAAATTTATATTTTATCCTAATTTTTATTTATTTATATTTTTATATATAGGAAATATATCCTATATGTGTGTATATATATATATATATATATA
>NW_025363425.1:0-1147 GCF_016433145.1 Gracilinanus agilis
GACAAAACTAAAGAAAAATGTATCAGATTAAAATAGTTATGGAAGGTAATCATGTCTTGATAAAATAATGATAAAATAATATCAGTACTTAATATATATGCACTAAATAATATAGCCTTCATAGTCTTAAAGGAGAAACTAAAGGAGATTAAGGAGGAAATACGAAATCTATACTATTGGGGGAACTTCAACCTTCCTCTCTCAGAAGTAGATAAATCTCACCCCCAAAAAAACAATAAGAGAAATAATAAAACTGTATGAAAATTCTTAAAAATTTGATTGAAGAGATATCCAGAGATGACTGAATAGGGATTTTTTTCAGTAGCACATAGTAGATATAAAAAATTGACCATGAATTCGGTATAAAACCTTCACAATGAAATGCAGAAAGGCAGAAAATATAAATGAAACTTTTTCAGATGATGATATAATAAAAATTATAATCAATAAGTGTTCATGGAAAAGCAAATTAAAAATAATTAGAAAAGAAATAATCTCATTCTTCAGAATGTGTGGGTAAATGAACAAATCAGAAACAATCAGTGAGGAGAAAATACATGAAAGTTAATGGGATACAGATAAAGCAGTATTCAGGGAACTATTTATATAGAGAAAAGCAGATTACTCAATTGGGCATACAATTAATAGAAAAAGAACAGATTAAAAATTCCAAATTGAAGACTAAATTTAAAATCCCAAAAATCAAAAGAAGAAAGTAATAAAATTGAAATTTAAAAAAACTATTGAACTAAAAATATAAGAATAGGAGCAGGTTGTCTGGAGGAAAACAAATAAAATAGGTTACTTTTGGTTAATTTGGTTAAAAAAGGAAAGAAGAGAAACAAATCACAAAATGAAAAGGATGTTTTCATCTCTAAAGAAGAGGAAATTAAAGCAAATCTCAGAAGCTATATTGCTAAATTATATGAGAAAACAATCTGACAATCGTGGTGAAATGGATCAACATTTACAAAAATATAAGTTTTCAAGATTAACAAAAGAGGAAATAAAATATTTAAATAATCCTATTTCAGAAAATGAATTTAAAAAGCCACCAAGGAACTCACTAAGAAAAAATTTCCAGGTCCAAATCAATTGACAAGTGAATTCTATCAACTATTTAAAGAACAATTAATCCCAATATTAT
>NW_025363426.1:0-2306 GCF_016433145.1 Gracilinanus agilis
AAATAATCCTTACCTTCCATCTTAGAATCAATACTGTGTATTGGTTCCAAGGCAGAAGAGCAGTAAGGGCTAGACAATGGGGGTTAAGTGACTTGCTCAGGGTCACACAACTAGGAAGTATCTGAAGCCAGATTTGAACCCAGGACCTCCCATCTCTAGGTCCAGTTCTTTATCCACTGAGCCATCTAGATGCCCTAACAGTTTATATTTTTTAAAATATTTATCTATTTCACTTAGATTGTCAGATCGATTGGCATATAATTGGGAAAATCTTCAATATCTTCTATACTATTTCTCAGCTGCCAGTATTCTTTGGGAACACGTCTAACTAAGCTTATTCATAGCCACCACGAATGTCATCATTACTCTTTGATCACCTCCTGAGAGCACAGCACTCCATTATTCAAAGCCACCTGATTATTGGTGCTTGAGAGGTGAGCTTTGACAGCAGCTGGGATCCTTGAAGGAGGGTATCATATCCCAAAAGCCATCCAACGTAGTTGATTTTTTCAATCCTCAGTTTCCCAATAGATCCCTTCTCTGCCCTACCCAGAGAGATGTCCCTTACAACAAAAAGTAACATGAACAATATGAAGAGCAGGTATCTATTTTGCCATGGTTAGATCAGTCCCTTGCAAGGGACTACAGATTTTACCAGTGGGTTTTTGTGGTGTTGCAGGGATCAATACAATGATAAGGTCATAAATCTGGAGCCAGAAGTTTCCTTAGAAGCCACCAAGTCCTCATACAGAGGGAGAAAACGGAGGCCCAGAGAGTCGGAGTCACTTGCCCAGAGGTCACATAGTTAGCAAGAATCTGAGAGGGAATTTGAACCCAAGGCAACCTGATTCCAAAACTAGAACTCTATACACGACCGTGCTCTTCCTTCCATCCTTTATCCTCCATCTGATAGTTGACAAGTCTTGTGGGTTCTACCTCTACAACATGGCTTGTATCAGTTCCTTTTTCTTCATTCACTATCACCACACTAACTCATACCCTCATCACCTCTTGCCTGGACTATTGCAACAATCTAGTCTCCCTGCCTCCGGCTCCCCGTTCTCTATCTCTCCTCCACAAAGCTGCCAAAATAACCTCCCTTTACCACCACTAGGCTATAACCCCAAAGAGATCAAGGAAAGAAGAAAAGGACTCACATCTTCAAAAATATTTATAGCAGCTCTCTTTGTGATAACAAGCAACCGGAAGCTACAAAGGTGCTCCTCAATTGGGGAATGACAACAATTTAAGGTACCCGAATATAATGGAATACTACGGTGCTATAAGAAATGATGAAGGGCCACTCTTCTGCCTTGGAGCCAATACACAGTATTGACTCCAAGATGGAAGGTAGGGGTTTAAAAAAAAAGAAAGAAACAATGAAGGGAATGGTTTCAGAAAAACCTGGGATGACTTATGTGAATTGATGCAGAGTAAGGTGGGTAGAACCAGGAGAACAATTGGTCCAAAAACATTTTTTAAAAAAAGACAAACAGCTTTGAAAGACTTAAGAACTTTGCAATTGCAATGATTGACAATAATTACAGAGGAAGGATGCTGAAGAAGGGTACCCACCACAGAGGCAGCTAGGTAGCATAACGGATAGAGCACCAGGCCTGGAGATGGGAGGTCCTGGGTTCATATTTGGCTTCAGACACTTCCTAGCTGTGTGACCTTGGGCAAGTCACTTAACCCTGATTACCTAGCCCTTGCCTCTCTTCTGTCTTAGAATTGATACTAAGGATACCATTTGTATAACCCAATGGATATGCAAGTCGGCTCTGGGAGGGGGGATGGAAAAGGGAAGGGAAAGAAAATGAATCATTTAAAGATGGAAAAATTTTTTTAAAAAAACAATTAAAATTTTTAAAAACAAACAACAGACCTTCCATGATTCATTAGTCTCCCCTTGCTTTATTCATCCACAATGTGACTGTGAAGATGCATTCTGTTCAAGTCCTAGGAAAGTCCCTTCTAGCTTTAAGTTTATTCGTTTATATTTTATTTATTTAAAATTTCTAATTGTTTAGTTTATATTAGGTGGATCTCTTGCTATCTTTAGGAATTAAAGTCAACCAACATTCATTAAGTGCTTGATTAGGAGACCAGGAAGCTAGCTGTCCTGCCTCCTCCTGACCCACAGAGTGGGTGGTTCTTCTGGCCCCATTATCAATCGCCTTTGGGACAGTGCCTCATCCCTACCCCTCAGGGAGACCACAAACCAACCAATAGCCCCTGGTCACCTGTGACCTTCAGAGTAAGAGGCCAGAGCACATGTATCTCCTCATAGATGCTCAGCTTCCCAG
>NW_025363427.1:0-2523 GCF_016433145.1 Gracilinanus agilis
CTTGATCAAGGGCACATGACAAAACTAGTGGAAATGCGCATTGGCCATGGGTGGGGGGAGTGCGGGGGTGGGGGCAAAGGGGAAAGGAGGAGCATGAATCATGTAACCATGTTAAAAATGAATAGTAATAAATGTTTGAAAAAAAATTAAAAAAAAAAGAAAGATGCTTTTCTAATCATGATGGCTACAGCAGCAATAGCTCTCAAACAGCTTGGCATTCCACAGATTGCTGAATCTAGTTTGAGCTATAATAGGCAATTGGTCTAAGGGTATTCCCAAATGACTGTGTGAGAACACTAGAGGCTATCCCTTTATCCTCATGGACATAAAGGAGGAATGGTTTATCATGATAAGGGATACCTAGGGCTGGTGCTGATAGAGTGAGTGATTTTAGTTTCTCTATAGCATGGATATGATCTTTGGTTGATTTTAACGGTTCTGGAACTTCCTTCCTGGTTAGCTCTATCAGAGGTTTAGCAATGAGAGCATAACCTGGAATCCAGTTTCTACAGATACTCATTACTCCTATGATTGCCCTGAGCTGCCTCTTGGTCTGGGCTCAACCTCTGTATGTCTTATGTTCTGAGAAATCCTTCTGGAGCCCTTTTCTAAGATGAATCCTAAATAATCTAATTTTTCCCTCAGAAATTGAAACTTTGATCTGGAAATTTTATGGCCCCTTTTGCCTAGCTCTTTAATCAAGTGCACACTGTCTGTATAGTAGACTTCAGCAGATGGTGACATTAGCAGGATGTCATTAACATAATGTACCATTTTGCTGTCTTGGAAAGTGATTGACTCAAGGTCTCTCTGCAGGTTTTGACAGAAGACCAAAGTTGAATCTGAAAAACCCTGGGGCAAACGGGTCCATTGGATGGATTTGCCCTTCCATATGAAGGTGAACAGCTTCTGGCTGTCTCTGTACAGGAGAACAGAGAAATATGCAAAGCTCAGGTCCAAAACAGTAAACCAAGCAGCTTTGGGTGGTATGGCTGCTATGATTTGTGATGGACTTGGTACCATAGCGTAGGTCTTTTGCACATGGTCATTAATTGCTCTGAGATCTTGTTCTAAATGCCATTGAGTCTTCCCATCAGGATATAGTTTGGCTTTCTTACACCATCTATCAACATTTTTATTGCTATAACCCAATTTATGGGCATCTACTAATATTCTTGGTTTTTTTGTGTCTTTTGTTCCATTTAGTCATCTCCTTTAAAATCAGAAAGTTTGCTTTGCTTATGGTTCATTGCTCCTCAGTATTGTTCATCTTGTTTTGTCATTTCAGTCATGTCTAACTCCTCATAATCCCATCTGGGATTTTCCTGACAAAGATACTAAAGTAGTTCACCATTTCCTTCTCTAGCTCATTTTACAGGTGAGGAAACTGAGGCAAATTGTGTTAATTTGCCCAGGTAGCACATTTCTGAGATCAGATTTGAACTCAGGTATTTGAGTTTTCCTGAATCTAAGAGGAGAACTCTATCCACTGCTCCATCTAGAAGCCCTCAACATTATCCCCAGTACTATCTGCAGCATTTTCTACCCACTTAATGCCCCTCCTCCCATGTTTGCTGGTCTTCCTGATAAATTTGATATGTGTACACCAAACTGTATATAGATTTTAATTTCATTTTCATATAAGGGAAGTTCACTTGATGTCCTCTCCCCAAATATTTTCTCTATGTTTCTATTTTTTGATTCTCAAGTACTCCAATCATAATAAATAGTAAGTGTAGTTCCTTAGTTGACTCTATACCCTGCTAGAGGGCACAGTGAGTAGAGTACTATGCCTAGAGTCAGAAAGACCCCAGTCTAAATCTAGCCTCAATACTTATTAGCTATTTGACTCTAAGCAAGTCATTTAAGCTGCCCACCTCAGTTTCTTCAACGTAACATAAAAATAATAATAGAATCTACTTCCTAGGACTGTTATGAAGAGCAAACAAAATAATATTTGTAAAGTGCATAACACAGTGTAGGGCATATATTAGGTGCTTCATGAATCTTATTTTTTCTTTTCTCTTTTCCTTACTTCTATACTAATATATTCCTTTTATTCTCCCTTTTATTTCTCTCTTAAAACACTCAGTATAGAATCAGTTTACCCTTAGGTCTTTTTTTAATTCTCTTTTTTTTCATTATATAGCTAGTAATCACCACTACCACCATCACCAAAAAACATTTAACCAAATAAATGCATAAAAAATCATGAACAAGGGGGCAGTAGGGTAGCTCAGTGGATTGAGATTCAGGCCTAGAGACAGGAGGTCCTAGGTTCAAATCTGGCCTTAGACACTTCATAGCTGTGTGACCCTGGGCAAGTCATTTGACCCCCATTGCCCACCCTTACCACTCTTCTACCAAGGAGCTAATACACAGAAGTTAAGGGTTAAAAAAAAATCATGAACAAGTTACAACTCTACATTGTTTACATTTTGTTTAAAATATGTACATTATGTATGTATACTAATATAAAAATCTTCTTTATTTTTTAAATATTATTTATCTTTTATATATATA
>NW_025363428.1:0-9029 GCF_016433145.1 Gracilinanus agilis
CCTTCCTTCCTTCCTTTTTCTTTTTCTTCTTCCTCTTCTTGTTTCTTCTCCTCCTCCTCCTCCTCCCTTTTCCTCTTCCTCTTCCTCTTCTTCCTCCTCCTTCTTCTTTCTATTTATCTTCTATCAAACTATTATTAAAAAACAACAAGCTCATTGCCCCCAAGTTAAGAACCCTTGGAGCAGAGAGATGGGAGTTGGGGGCAAGAGTTATGAAGTAGGAGTTAGTGAGGAGATTTGGCAGCTGTCTAGATATGGGAGCTTAGAAAGGATGTGTTTATATATGTATATGCTATTTACATTAGACTATGAGGTCTTTGAGAGAGGGATTATTGTTTCATCCCTTAACCTTGTCTCCACATTGTTTAGCACATAGGTGTATAACAAATACTTATTGGATGATTGACTAGAGCTCAGGACAGAGACCAGGGCTGGATATATTGATCCAGGGATACCTGGCATAGATGATAATTAAGTCCATGGGACGTGATGAGGGCCCTAAAGGAAAGTGTGAGATGAAAGATGAGAAGGCAGCTCAGGAGAGAACCTTGGACTAAGGGCACAATAGTCCTTTTCCCAGGATTTGGAGAATTAAAAGCATCCATTCCATCATCATATTCACTTCCACTGAGTATTCACTTCCACAGTTTGGCATTTAATTTCTAAATATCTAGTCTACCAAGTGAATCTGCCCAGAGCTCAAGAATTTCTCCCTTTATTCTGCTCTTAGGGAGAGGTAGTATGGAGAGAGGTATAGAGTAATATAACGAGTTTGTCCTCAAAGCGAGGAAGGTTCAAATCCTGCCTCTGACATATATTGATTATAGGACCCGGGGCAAGTCACTTATCCTCTTATTGCTCTAACTCTTTAAGACTAGGTATTACAGAGAGGGTGCCATTTTGCATTGATAGAGAGACTTTCTCTACTTGGGAACTATTTCTACCAAAGAAATTATAGGAGGGCAGCTAGGTAGTTCAGTGGATTGAAAATCAGGCCTAATGATGAGAGGTCCTGGGTTCAAATCTGATCTCAGACACTTCCTAGTTGTGTGACCCTGGACAAGTCACTTCATCCCTGTTGCTTATCCCTTACTGCTCTTCTACCTTAGAACCAATACCCAGTATTGATTCTAAGATGAAAGGTAAAGGTTTATTAAAAAAGAAGGAAAGAAATTACAGGTCTGGCCCCTATCCCTTTGGGGGTTATATGTATTATCTCTTCAGCTTGTAGTGTGGGTTCATTTCAAGCAGGAAATACATTCCATCATTTTTGTTTGTTCCCTAATAGCCCTAGGAGAGGGCTTGGTACAGATGGGTACTTGAATAGAGCTAAATTGTCAGTGGTCTGCCCAAGAAGAAGAGGTGGTGAATTTAGAATGTCACGGCTTCCAAAGGGACTGATGCTCTGCATAGGGAGCAGAATGGGAGATCCCATGTTTCTGAATCACTACCTAGACCTTTAGGGGTGGTTCAGGGGAGATGGAGGGATAACTGATCTCCCAAAGCCACACACCAGACTTCACCTTTGGGAGTTCCAACGAAATAGAAATAACCCAGAACTCTGCTTCCTTTCTCTCCCCGTCAACAGCTTTACTGTTCTCATTTTGACTCTTCCTGGCAGAAAAATTCATTTGGGGTTTGAATTTAAAGACAGGACTTAGTGAGCTCTCATACTATACCCTTAATCCTCAACCTCCAATGGGAGGTTGATGGAAGAACCTCAGAAATACTAGTTGGATGAAATTAGAAGTTGGACGGGGCTAACCAATTCAACCCTCTCTTTTGGTAGTTGAAGAAATTTAGGTATAGAGAAATTAGTGACTTGCCCAAGGTAACACACATAATGACAAAGTTGGGGCTAAAACTTAGGTCTTCTGATTTTAGTCAACTACTGAGGGCCATGGGAGGTGGACCAGTTACCAGGGGCAGCTAAGTGAATCAGTGGATAGAGTTTTGGATCAGGAGTTAGGAAGACTTGGATTCAAATTCATCCTCAGAGATTAAGTTGTTATGTGGCCTGGGCCAGTCACCTAACCTCTGTCTGTCTCAGTTTTCTCAACTGTAAAATGGGGACAATAATAGCACCTATCTCCCAGGGTTACTGAAAAGACCAAATTTTTGGGAAGTGCTATACTCTGAAAGGATGGAAGGGAGAACCTGTCTTATTAAGTCTTTCTCCAGGGGATAGGACATTAATGGATTGAACCTCTGACCGTTTTATCCTATAGCCTGGCCTCTTATTTTATATATCTTGAATTTACTTATCCAAGAGCATGTTGCATCCCCTGAGCAGAATATGAACTCTTTGAGGGCATAGATTGCCTTTTGTATCCCCAGTGCCTTCCAGGCAAATTGTGGCTACTTTGGAAATGGTTGCTGATGGATGAAATGGGAATGGACCCATTTGAGAACCTTATCTAGGCTTTTTATGTCCTATCCTCTCTATAGATACTTGGGCTTTTCAATGGGTTAGGCCCATATTTTGAGCAGCTAGGAAGCTCAGTGGATGGAGCACTGGGCTTAGAATCAGGAAGATTTATTTTCATGAGTTCAGATCAGATACATACTAGCTGGGTGACCCTGGGCAAGCCAATTACCCCTGTTTGCCTTAGTTTCCTCATCCATCAAAAGAGCTAGAGAAGGAAATGGCAAAACATTCCAATATCTTTGCCGAGCAATCGCCAAATGGACTCATGAACAGTTGGATATGGCTAAAAATGACTGAATGACAATGACGACATAGGGCCCATTTTTGGAGGGCTCTTTTCACATTTTTACAACCTTCCTCTCAGGTTCTCTTGACTCCCAGTCTCTTTGCTTTTTTCATTAAACCACTGGGAAGTAGGGGTGGAATATGGGAGCGGTAACCCTGAGCTCTGGGACTCTGTGGCCCCACTTCCTGGAAATGGTCCAGGCTCTTCTCAGAGGGAATCATCTGTTAATACCCTGATGGAGAATAATCCAATAACTAGGTGGAAAATGCCCGGCTACCCTCCTTAGGATTATGTTTGTAAAATAACCAAAGTTAGCTGTTCATTAATAATTGCTGATCTTGTCCATATGCTGCCAATCAATCAATCAACCTTTATTAAGTGCTTACAATGTGCCAAGCACTGTGGGTAGAAAGAATGAGTGCAAACAAGTCTGCCATTGAGGAACTTACATTCTAATGGGAGAGAAAACACGGAGATTTATGGGTATACAGAAAAATTAGAAATAAGGCAACCGCAGATGGGAAGGTACTAGCAGCCAAGGGAATGGGGTGGGATAAGGAAAGGGCTCAGATGAGTGACCCTTGAAGGAAATTATGGTTTTCCTCAACAATTGGTGAGGAGGGAGAATATTCCGAGCCTCAGGTCAGCCAGGGCACAAGCACCAAGATGGGAAGGAGAGTACAACAAATAGACTCGTACAGCTACCTAAAAGGGAGAGCTGCGTTAGGAGATTAGAAAGATAGGAAGGAGTCAAGTTATGAAGAAACGACCAACAGAGTTTATATTTTATCCTAGAGGTAATAAGATACCACTAGGGTTTGCTGAGGAAGCTACGTATAAAAAGGATAGAGTGCCAGAGCCCGAGTCAAGAAGACTCATCTTTCTAAGTTCAAATCTGGCCTCAGACACTTACTGGCGGTGTGACCCTGGGCAAGTCACTTTATCCTGTTTACCTCAGTTTTCTCATCTGTAAAATGAGCTGGAGAAAGAAATGGCAAACAAATCTAGTACCTTTGCCAAGAAAACTCCAAAAGGGAGGTCACAAAGGGTTGGCCATGACCAAGAAATGACTGAACGAGGACAAGAGTTCATTGAATAAGGCGATGGTTTGGGAAAATCACTTTGGCAGCTGCGTGGAGGGTGAGGGTTAGAGTTAGGAGAAAATTGAAGTAGGGGGACCAGTGAAGTTATTGCGGTGGTCCCAGTGAGAGGGATGAAGACCAGATCAGTGGCTGTGTAAGCAATGAGAAAGGGTCACGCATGCAGGATACTTACGGTGGAGATAGAGATGACAAGATTGGGCGACTGACTGGATAGGCAGGCTGAGAATAAAGAGTTAAGATTGTAAACTGAAAGGACCAAAGCGGTGGGGCTACCTTTGATAGTAGGAGGGAATTTCAGAAGATGAGTGGGTTTTTTTTGTTGTTTTTTTTTAAACCCTTGTACTTCGGTGTATTGTCTCATAGGTGGAAGATTGGTAAGGGTGGGCAATGGGGGTCAAGTGACTTGCCCAGGGTCACACAGTTGGGAAGTGGCTGAGGCCGCATTTGAACCCAGGACCTCCCGTCTCTAGGCCTGGCTCTCAATCCACTGAGCTACCCAGCTGTCCCCAGATGAGTGGGTTTTGAGAGAAACAGAATTTTGCTTTGGGACACGGTCAGTTTGAGATTCCTATGGGATGTCCAGTTAGAAATATCCAGTGAGGAGTTTGTGATGTGATATTAGAGCTCAGGAGAGAAGCTAGGGCTAGGGCTGGGGGCCTGTAGGTGCATAGTAGATAGAATGCTGGGCTGGGAGTCAGGAAGATCTGAGTTCAAATCCAGCCTCAGATACTTACTAGCTACGGCAGTGATGGGCAAACTTTTTAGAGAGGGGGCCAGAGGAAAGGAAATGCTCATCTATCAGTCTGTTTCTAAGTTTAATTTTATTGTATCCTACTCACTGTATTCATCAGATTAGGAATAATGTCACTGGGCTGGATAGAACATTTCAGGGAGTTCATCTGGCCTGAGGCCAGAAGTTTGCCCATCACGGAGCTATGGGATCCTGGGCAAATCACTTAACCTCTATCTGCCTTAGTTTCTTTATCTATAAAATGAGGCTAATGATAGTACTTACCTCCCAGGGTTATAGTGAAAATCAAATGAGATAATAATCATAAAGTGCTTAGTGCAGTGCCTGGCATACAGTAGGTACTTAATCAATGCTAGCTATTAGTATATTTAGATCTGGGAGTGGCCGAGAAAGAAATGATGAATTTAGGAAGAAGTAAATTTAGGAAATTAGAGAGAAAAAGAAAAGAATTTAGAGAAAAGACTTAGATGTATATCTTCATATGTTTGCCCTTTGAAGCTTTTTTTGGAGGGGGGATCTGATTGCCATTTTTAACCCTGACTATTGGTTTTCTTGGCAGAGATACTGGGGTAGTTTGCCTTTTCCTTCTCCACCTCACTTGATAGATGAGAAACGGAGGCAAACAGGGGTAAGTGACTTGCCCAGGGTCACATAGCTAGGAAGAGTCTGAGGCCAGATTTGAACTCAGGAAGATGAATCTTTTTGATTCCAGGCTGGGCCCTCTATCCACGGTGCCACCTTGTTGCCCAGGCACTTTTATCCCATTTCCTCACATGTAAATTAAAAGGTTTGGACTAAGACCGGGGGCATGCTGGAGCCAGCCTATACTGATGATTGCTAAATTTTCATTGTGAACATTTACATCTTAGAAATCAGCAAACTCTACAAATCAGGGATTGATTTATTGTTTTGTTAATTGCTTAGACTTAAGAAAACGATAGAGAAAATGTTAATAATGCAGGTTAAACTGAAGTGTGTACACATTTTCCACCCCCATCCCCAGAAAACAGGTTGTTAAAAATCTACCAGCATTCCTTTGCTAAAATTAAGATCTCTTCTGTCCCTAAATCACAGCTTCTTAACCTGAGGACAGTAAAGTCTTAAAAGAAAAAATATAGCATATATATATATAATTTTTTAAAACCCCTTTCTTTCATCTTAGAATCAATACAATTCTGAGTATTGATTCTAAGGCAGAAGAGCAGTAAGGGCTAGGTAATGGGGTTAAGTGACTTGCCTAGGGTCACACAGTTAGGATGTATCTGAGGCCAAATTTGAACTCAGGACCTTCCAGTTCTAGACATGGCTCTCAATTCACTGAGCCACCCAACTGCCCTCCTTCTCCAATTACATGAAAAAACAATTTAAACATTAGTTAAAAAAAATTTTTTTATACTTCCCAGCTGTGTGACCCTGGGCAAGTCACTTGACCCTTACCACTCTTCTGCCTGGTAGGCAATATTGACTCCAAGACGGAAGGTAAGGATTTTAATAAAAAAAAATTTTTTTTTGAGTTCCAAATTCTCTCCCTCCCACTCAGTTTTCCTCCCCTCTCCCATCCCTGAGATGGTAAGCAATCAGATATAGATTTCACATGGGCAATCATCTATCTTTTATATGGGATTCATAATAACATCTGGACTATCTGCCTTCTAAAAGCCTTGAGGGGATGTGATGCGATAATATAATCATATGTGATAATATGGAATAAAATGCAATATGTAATAGCTTTAAATTATTCTATAAATGCTAGTTATAACAGGACATGGCTAATATACCATTAACTCCAGTGTGGTGAAGTAGATAGAGCCTTGGAGTTTGAAGTGAGGAAGTCCTGAGTTCAAATCCTGTCTTTGATATTTATTAGCTGGGTAACCCTGAGTGAATGAGTCACTTAATTTCATCTCATTTAGCTTTTCTTTTCTCATCTGTAAAATGGAGTTGGACTCATTGGCCTAGGGGATCCCATCCAGCTCTCAATCAACGATTCTGTGATCTTAGGTGACATGGGCCTGGGGTGACATTAGGGGACTTCAGTTGTGTCTAATTCTTTGTGCCCCCCTTTTTTTAAATTCAAAGATATTTTATTTTCCAAATTACATGTTATAACTATTTTCAACATGTGTTTTCCTGAATTACAAGATCCAAATTGTCTCCATCC
Organism: Gracilinanus agilis; assembly: GCF_016433145.1. Taxonomy (NCBI): domain Eukaryota; kingdom Metazoa; phylum Chordata; class Mammalia; order Didelphimorphia; family Didelphidae; genus Gracilinanus; species Gracilinanus agilis. The sequence goes on from NW_025363428.1 coordinate 6,727, forward strand.
CTCATTTCCCAGACCCCTCTTGGAGATAGTAAGCAATTTAATTTGGGTCGTATATATATATATATACATATATATATATATATACATATATATATATATAATCATGCAAAATATACTTCCATATTGGTCACTGATGTAAGAGAATACTCAGGTAAAATGAAAACCATTTGGGGGTTTCTTGACACAGATGCTAAAGTGGTTTGTTTTATAGATAAGGAAACTGAGGCAAATAGGGTTAAGTGACTTATCTAGGGTTATGCACCTAGGAGATGTCTGAGGTTAGATTTGAATGAAAAAAGATGAATCTCCCTGACTCCAGGACCAACACTGTCTCCATGGTGCCACCTAGATACCTCTAGGGACATTGGTGCAGTGAAAATGTACATAGAAAGAAGAAATTGGGAGGAGACTGAAGGATCATAGAATTATATTTCCAGAACTGAATGGGATCTCAGAGTTTATCTAGTCCAATTCTCTGTTTACAGAGGAGGAAACTGAGGCCCCTGGAGGGGAGGGACCTGCCAAAATTCAAATCTTGGATTGGATTTTAATCGAAGTTGACTCTAGAGTCTTACAAAAGAAATTTTGCCAGCTACCATCTTGCTAAAGGCAAGCTAGCTGTAGAGGGAGTGGTTTAAAATAACTTTATCCCAGGCAATGAGGTGGTTCTGTGGACAGAGAACCAGGCCCAGAATCCAGAGATCCTGGGTTCAAATTTGACCTCAGACATTTCTTAGCTATATGACTCTGGGCAAATCACATAACACCAATTGCCTACCCATTACTGCTCTTCTGCCTTGGAACTGACACTCATATTGATTCTAAGACAGAAGGTAATGGTTTAAAAAAATAAAGCAAAATAACTTTACCCCAAGCTCTGGGACCCACCAGACCAGAACCTTATCATTTATCTCCTCAAGGCTTCTTAACAGACATAATGACAAAGTTCCCTGGCTCCAAATGCCCATTCCAAACCCATGATGGCACTGGAGACTTTTTATGACATTTCCTGTAAATTATTTATCCAGCCCAATTTTTAAAAAAATTGCTAGGCAGGCAGGGCGCTAGCTTTTGTTCCTTGTGAACTTGTAGACTTCATTTGTCAAAGCTTGAATCCAAGAGAAATATTATTTTGTTTTGCATCTACATTCTGGCATGGGGCAAGATGCATGGTTCCCATTTTAAAGACAATATTCCATGCCGAGTAACACCTTTCTCCTTAAGTAATCCCGGAGATGTATGTTCACATTCCTCAGTAGACCCTTACTTGTTGTTTTATGTGGGAACTGAGACCCAGCGGCCAAGCGGTGCCCCTGGAGGGCTCTGGGTTTGTTCACACATGGGAGGGAGGGACTGATGTGAAAGGAAAGGCTTTGGACAGGACTGACCACCCTCTAGGCTTGACAGCATCAGGGAGGAGGCAAACACTGGCAGCCTGGGGTTGCTGAAGGCCTTCTTGGATTCACCCCAGCTATTCAATGTCCTTTTTACTCCAGAGGCCTGAGGGTGGTGGGGTGGTGGCGCTTTTCCACCACACCCCCAACAGGGCCCTTTTCTCTGGTCAGGCTGTTCTCTATTCATCTCCAAAGTTCTAACTAGGGTGGGGAGTCCAAAACTTAGTTCCAGGTTGGGAAATTTAGAAATTTAGAAAAGAATGATAGCACCCTCTCAGGGAATGCTTCCTTCCCTGGACTGTCCACCCTGCCCCCTTGTGCTGGTGGCCCCCATATTCCAGGGGGAGCTTCCTTTCCCCTTCAACTGCAGAGGAACCTTGTGGCACCTCCTAGGATGCTTCCTACCCTCAGAGGCCATGACCTAAGGAAGTCTCTTACTCCCCCAGGCACAAAAATGACCAGTGGTAACTCTGCATTCTTTACATGCACCATATTTCCTTGTTCCTTTGTTGCTGTTATTGGACATCTTCCCTGCCCTCTGCCTGGCTGAATCCTCTTCATTTCTCATGGCCCAGTTCAAATCCTTCCCCTTTCATGTAGACCAGTTGTTCCCAAACTTTTTTGGCCTACTGCCCCCCTTTCCAGAAAAAATATTACTTAGCCCCCTGGAAATTAATTTTTTAAAAAATTTAATAGCAATTAATAGGAAAAATAAATGCACCTGTGGCCATCACTGCCTTCTTGGATCACTGCAGCACCACCAGGGGGCGGTAGCGCCCACTTTGGGAATCACTGATGTAGACTTTCCAGATTACCCCCATCCACTATGATCTTCTTCTTCTTCTTCTCCTTCTCCTTCTCCTTCTCCTTCTCCTTCTCCTTCTCCTTCTCCTTCTCCTCCTCCTCCTC
>NW_025363429.1:0-1572 GCF_016433145.1 Gracilinanus agilis
GATATATACATATGCATAATTATATATACAATATTGTATATAATTATTATGTATTTTATATTATATAGATAATTTAATTGATATGATACATCATTTGAAAGAATTACCATTTTGATTAAATTATATATCTTTGTGAGTATCAAAGAATTGCATTATCAAATAAGAAAACAAGTCTTCTAAGAGGTCCAACAAGAGTTAATATTTCCTTTAAGAGGGGCAGAAGAAGAATCTTCCTAAGTGAGCTGACACTGAGTTGGCTTTTTAAGGATTATGAAAAAGGGGTTCGAGGGGTGAAAGTTAATACTGGCACAGTAGGATAGACAACACTGTGGATCCAACTAACTGATAATAGTCTACTCAAAAACATTCATTAAGTGACTTCTATGTGCCAGGTATTATCCTAAATGTTGCAGACACAAAAAGAGGCAAAAAGACAGTCCCTGCATTCATGGAGTTCACAACTTAAATTTAGAGAGAAAGAGAGAGTTAAGCAAGCAGATATGTACAAACAAGCTATAGAGAGGAAAAATAGGAAAGAAAGAGGAAGGAAATAAACTTGGGGTGGAAAGGGCTTCCTCTAGAAGAAAGGTCTTAAAGGAAATCAGGGAAGTAAAAAAACAAAAGCAACAACAACAACAACAAACTCACAAAAAAACAGGAATGATGAGATAGAACCTTCCAAATTTGGAGGAAATAGAATGCAGTAAACATAGCCAGTTGATAGACCAGCAATACCACAGATACCATCATTTCATCAACATCCAAAATATACTATATGGGAGAGGCAATATAATCATTTCTTTAAGATAATCTTGAGTTACGGGTTAAGATGGTGGCAGAGTAAAAAGCAGCTGCTTAACCTCTCCTAACCAAAACATATAGAACTCCTCAAGGGGACATAAAAACAAATCCAGATGAACGAAGGGACCCTACAACAGGGCTCAACATTGAAGGTACATGGGATCAGGGCATTTCCATGCTATAAGGGGGTGAAATAGCTCTACTAAAATGTGAGCTGAGCAACCCCCTCCCCCACACACCACCTACAGGGCCAAAGACAGAACACAAGAGTTAGAGTAAATTTGGGGCACCCATTAAGTCCTTGGCAGCTACCTGAGGTCATCAATGCCTGTTCCTGAGAGCAACAAGTCTTAAGACCCTAAGAGGCTAAAGAATGCATGGACTTTGAACACAGACCCTGAGTGCAGGCGACGTTATAGCTGCAGACACAGAATCTGAGCACAGGCATGGACTGTGGGTAGGGACCCAGTGCAGAGGGGTGTATGACGGTGGAAGCAGCACCCTGAGACTGTTAAAGGAGCTTTGGGCAAAGGAACAAGCAAGAAGACCACCAGGAGGCTTGACCCTGAGAACAACTAGACCTGAGACCTCAGGAGCCTAAAGAGCACAGACAGACCGTGGGCGTGGGGATAAAGCTGAGAGGGAACGCTGCTCACAATGGCAAGCCAGAGACAAGAACCCCAGAAGAGAAAGATCAAGAAGAAATCTTAAACACGCAACAACTTTTACACAGAAAAAATCCAGACAACAGACCAAACAGCAGAAGAGAAC
>NW_025363430.1:0-2377 GCF_016433145.1 Gracilinanus agilis
CTTCCAAGCTGTGCCCTGTTGTGGGGTTCCTCCGTTCGTCTGGACTTGTTTTTATGTCCCCTTGAGGAGTTTTGTGTGTTTTGGTCAGGAGAGGTTAAGAGCTGCTTCTTACTCTGCCGCCATCTTAACCCGGAACCCAATAAGTGCTTCTTGACTTGACTTGATGTGTTCTTCTAGTATCAGCTATGGGATTATGATTAGGGAAAGGATCATCAACAGTAGACTTGCCACTTGACAACAAATTATTTTCCCTCTGACACCCCGGAAACAAAGAAAGAAAATTAGCCTTCAGTTCTTTGTGACTCTCTTGCTTTTATGCATTGACAGTGTAGCAAAAAAAAGAGCAGAAAGTAATAATAATCAATTTTTAGACCTTTTATAAACATTAATTTAAACATGGGCACTCCACCAGAACTTAACAAACCAATATTTCATGGGATGAACTGAAATCAGATGACCTGGTTTCAAACTTTATCTCTGACACATTGTGTGATTCTGGGCAAATAATTTGAATCTCGGTTTCTTCATAAGTAAAGTGGGGATGAAAATACTTTTTTTTTACTTACCTTATTCTTTGGGAGAGTGAGGGAAGTCCTATTCTTTCTATTTTTTGGTACCATGTGGTATTTAATCTAGGGAGGACATACTAGTAGAGGAAATGAATAAGTAACAAAAAGCATTTATTAAATGTAAGTAATTATTAGCAGGTACTGTGCTAAGTGTTGGAGATAGAAAACAAGCAAGAAGTAAGATAGTCTCTGTCCTCAAGGAAAGTACTTTCTAATTGGAGAAGACAACTTTCTAATTAAGGTGATAAGGCAAGGTACCTGGGTGGGGGCATGGTGGTAAAATATTTAGAATCAGAACCATATACCAAGGAAGAATGCACTGTGACTAGTCTGGGTCGAAACCCAAAAGAGAGGGAACTGTAGGGTAAGATGGCTCCAGGTGCTAAGAAAAGTAGTAATATGTATCACATGTAATAAACTGAGTCACAGTGACAAAGTCCAGAAATTCAGATGTGAAGCTAGGCGGGGAATCATTTTGATTTTGACATCTTTACTGTAAATGAAACCAGAAGGAAAATGGAGGGTGTTGCAAAATAGATAACTGACTCACTGGCTCTCCTTGGAGAAGTAAATTACTGAGTTGTTGGAGTTGGCTTTGTTTTGTGTCCAAAGGTAGCAAGAAACATAATTTCACTGGATATGTGGGCTTTTCATATTGCAGTGTTTACAGGGAGCATTCACAAAAGGATCACAGTTTGTGTGTCAATACCTACTGTAGAGGAATAGAAGTTAATGAAATTTAAAAAATAAAAACACACCTCCAAAGTCCCCAAAACTATCTTGATGAGATGCTCCCAATTAGATCAACTTTTTAAATACCAGATGATTTCAATGTGAATCATACAGAAGGGTGGTTAAAAAAAAGTTAGAAAATGTCTCAAAGACAAATGGTTTGTAGAGGGACCACAGAGCAACTGTAGAAGATTTGCACTGGGTCCCATGGAAGAAGGTGCCTAGAAGGGGGCCCCAAGTACACTGAGTGAACTCTCTGTGCAGAACATATTGGAAGTCATAAATAAGAATCATACAAGTTAAGAAGGCACGGACAGGTTCTGCTCTGCAACACTGAGGATCCCCAAGGAAGAGATCATTAGAGTATTGGCATGTTCACACTGGGGCTATATTAGAGTTTGGGAGCTATAAACATGTATTTTGGTCCCTATATCTTCCCCCAAACTGAGACAATATCTGTGCTTTTAATTCAATTAAACAAATTGTTTGTGGGAACTATAACCCTCAATCCAGGAACTATATATATAACCTCCATACAGGAACTATAAACTTTTATGTTTATATTAGCTATTCTTATAGATTACTCTGCTTGGTGATGCAGAGTTCCACGGAAACATATTCCTCACCATAAAATGGAGTTTATTGTCTAGTACGGGATTAGGATGTATACTTGGTTCATAGCACCATTTCTCTAGAAGGGACCTCAGGGGCCATTTACTGGAAACTCTTCATTTTTACATGTAAAAAATGAGAGGCACAGAGAAGTTAAGTGACTTGCTTAACAGCACAGATAATAACCATCAGAAACAAGATTCAGGGGCAGCTGGGTAGCTCAGTGGATTGAGAGTCAGGCCTAGAGACAGGAGGTCCTAGGTTCAAATCTGGCCTCAGACACTTCCCAGCTGTGTGACCCTGGGCAAGTCACTTGACCCCCATTGCCCACCCTTAGCCCTCTTCCACCTATAAGCCAATACACAGAAGTTAAGGGTTAAAAAAAAAAGAAACACAACATGAGAAGATAACTCAGGTCGTCTGACACTGTAGTCCATACAGTACCACAGTGCTACACTGCTACC
>NW_025363431.1:0-4282 GCF_016433145.1 Gracilinanus agilis
ATATATATTTGTGAGAAAAGGGGACTGTCCCCCTGAATATTTTTGTAAAAGAAGCACCAGGCATTTGATTTCTTTATATTGAAAAAATTGTTAGCATTCTCCCCTTATATTGATGTATATACCTGTTATTTATTGTAATTATAAATTTACCTATGTTTGTTATGATCCATTGGGGAGATCCCAAAGGATCACAGGAGGAAATGTGGCATTTAAAATTATTGTAGGCCTTGGGAGACTACAACTCCCAGGACTCCCTTCTACAAACTTCCCTGGACACCTCCCACTTACTTTGTGGGAGGTGTCAGAGAAAGTGTAAAAGAGAGAGTTTGGAACCTTTTTGTTCTCTCAGGGTTTCGAGGGTCTTGGAACCTGAGCTCTCTCTCTTGGCACCTTTTTCCCTTTCTATCTACCTCCTAGTTTTTCCTAGACCTTCCCAGTTCTAATTTAAATAAAACATAGCTATTCTAAATCCTAAAGTTTCTCTCTGATCTTTTATTTGAGCCCCAAAGGGCTCTAGTCAATTTCCCCCTGCCAGGGCTTGGGATCACTACCTTCCTTTCCCTTCCGCTACCTTCCTCTCTCCTTTCTCCCATCCATTCTACCTTCCTACCTTCATCCCTTCACAGCCTCACAGCTCTCATAAGTCCTTTTACTCTCTGTACTAAGCTAGAACTGAATTCTGGACTTTAACTCTTACTATTTCTTATTCAGGTGTAGCTTTAATCCCTATTGTTGATCTTGTTTCTATTTCAGAGCCTCTTTGCTATTAGTGGCTCTCACAGCAACTTGAATAACTTCTTACATAGGATCACAGAGCTGAGGATAGAAGAGATCTTAAAGGTTATATTCCTCACATTTCACTTATGATAAATCTGAAGTCTACAGAGGCACATCATATAATTAGCATTCTAAGCATGGTATTAGATTAGATTTTAATTAAAATCTTATGACTCCAATTTTAGCAATCTTTCTACTATATCATACAGTCTCTTATCCTGTGAATCTGACCACTTACTTTTAGGGGGGGGAATCTTGACTATCAATGTCCTTTACTCCATTCCACAAGCTAGAGCAAGTGGAATTATCACTAGGAATTTCATTTAGTTTCAGGTTTTATTTCTTTTGAATTTTTAGAAATTGAATCAGCTCCAAACTCTCTCTCTCCATCCACCCCCTTTCCACCCTTTAAGAAGATAAGAAATATAACACTTTTTGTATATTTTAAGTCAAACAAAATATCAATAGCAGATTTTTAAACGGGTCCTAACTGAATTCTGCACTATAAAGCTTGAAAAGTATCTATGATTCTCAGCCTGGGAAATATATTCATTTTCAAAGGATGTCTCTGTCACCATTAAAGTTGAAATGATTTAAGAGAATGAAAGGAACGGTTCACTGTCCTTTGGCCTGTCACCACATGTTAGTTTGTTGACATTAATTTCCAGGTAGCATGAATTCAACAGACATGGAAGGATAAGTTTACATCTGAAGCTAAATGTCTGAAAGAAAGAATAAGGATCTTGCTAGTAAAGGTCTAAGCTAGTAAGAATCCCTATTTGGGAACATAGTTCTACCCATAACTTGGGGCCAAAATGATCTGTCATGCAACTGAAATATATTAAGTTCTTATATGCTCTCTAAAAAAAATAAAAATAATCTGCTGATTTTCTTTTTAAAGAGATACAGTAATATCTGACTTCCAGAAAGAAGATAGGCAGTACAATTTCCAACAAATACTGACTACAGTGAATGGTATGATTTGAAGTTTGATTCATAAATAATGTGATATAAAAAGGGAAAAATAGATCTGGATTTGGAGTAAGAAGATCTGAACTTGTTTCTGTATTTTTTACCCTTATTGTCTTTGTGAATTTAGGCAAGATATTTAATCTGTCTGGTCCCAAATTTCATATCTGAGAATTAATTGAAAAGGATTACATATCCTCTAAAGTCCCTTCTATTTCTAAACTCCATGAGAACTCTCTATGTAATTCCTTTCATATAGTTAGGTTGAGGAGATCTATGATGATTATTATGCTATGGTACAAGTTATTTTCCACAACTTCAAAAGTGAAGTAGACAAAGCGGTACTAAATTTAATCTGACATTCTACAGTCAATTCTTTACATTGTAATGATTTTTCTTTCAAGTACCAATGAGGGAATAAATTCCTCCTGATCACTTCCCATCCAACTTCAATCCTCCAGGTACTTTAATAGAGATAAATGATTCTAGTTTTGTAGATATCCCCACAGTTCGACACTCCTTAAGTTTACCTCAATCCAATTCACAGATTTCAAAACTGAAAAAAGAAATAATCCTATGTGGTACAAATGAAAATGATAAATGTTGGAGGGGATGTGGAAAAATTAGGACACTAATACATTGTTGGTGGAGATATGGACTAATATAACTATTTTGGAGAGCAATTTGGAAGTATGCCTAAAGACTGATAAAACTCTACATACTCTTTGACCCGGCAAATCCAGCACTAGGTCTATATCTCAAAGAGTTCAAGAACCTACTTGTACAAAAATGTTTATAACAGCTCTTTTTGTAATGTCAAAGAACTGGAAATTAAAGGGATGCCCATCAGTTGTGGAATGAATGCCTGAACAACTTTTAGTATGTGATTATAAAAGAAAACTATTGAACCAAAGGAAATGATGTACAAGAAGGTCACACAAAAGACTAGAAAAACATTATTTGTGGAAAATATACAAATATATATACATATATGAAAGATATATCTATATATTTGAAAGACATATATTTGAAAAACATAAACATATATATATATTTATTTATTTATTTATTTATCAAATGTGAAGTGATGCAAAGCGAAGTAAGCAGAATCAGGAGAATATTGTACAGTGTAACAGCAATGAAGTATGATGGACAACTGTGAATGACTTAACAATTATCAGTAATGCCAAGATTCAAGATAATTTAAAATAACATGACAAAAAACAAAAGGCTCTTATAGAAGGAACCGATGAAATCTGAAAGAAGATTGAAGCATGTCATTCTTCACTTTATTTCCTCCATTAATTTTTCTCTAGTGTTAGTTATATTTTCCTTATTTTTTAATATGATGAACATGGAAATATGAATTGCTTAATAACACATGTACAACAGATATCAAATACCTGTCTTCTGGGGAAAGGTAGAGGGATGAAAGGGATGGAGAGAATATGGCTCACAAAATATAAAACCATTGTTAAAAATTGTACTGACATATATTGTGGGCAAAATTTTAAAAATTAAAATAATTACATGTATTTCATTAATAGCAGAAAAAGAAACCATGAAAGTAAATGCACAATTTTCATCATTTCTCTATTCAACTACAAAGGAAAGAAATGTTTTATAGTAGCAAAAGAATACAACTAAAGAGTAAATGAGACTTTACTCTTAGACAGATTTCTTAATGAAGAACTGACTTGATTTGATTGTGGAGAGAAGGTATTATTTACATATATATATGTATTAATGTATTATGTATATGTACATATATATATGTATATGATAAATGTGTATCTAGAAGGGTTGAAGCTTGGAAAAGCACTAGAGTAGTCTCTGAAGATGACATGAAAGACTCAAATAAGGCAATTCCAATGAACTGGATAATCAACCTCTTAGTCTCTTCCCTTCCATCCATCACAAAAATGGCAGGGTCAATAGCTTAGCCAGCAGATGAAATGGAGGAGAAACATGGGCATTAGAGGAACAACAGTTTCTCACTTGTTATGTTAATGATACTAATTTGAGAAGAAAAATATATGGAAGTCAAGATAATAAGTAAACTTGTTATCAGGTGTAGAGGGAAAAGGGAAGTGTTTGGTGATGGAACTGGCAATGTAAAAGCATTAACTTTTATTTTATTTAAAAAGCAATTGTGTCGAGGGTAAGCAAGGAGGCTGATTGTTTATTTAAAAGGATGGAGATAAATCTTGGTAACTTCTTATGAAATTTATTATTAATACTATAGCTTGTAAGTTGTTCGAGGTTTAAATCCTATAAATTTATTTCCCCAAGGGACTGAATTATGTACCTCTTCTATTAAGCCTTCTTTGGTGTTATTGTTCAGTCATGCCTAACTTTTTGTGACTCCATTTGGAATTGTCTTGGCAAAGATACTAGTGTGGTTTACTATTTTCATCTTTTTTTTTTTTTCAGATTACATGTCAATGCAATTTTTTCTGGGTTATATTTGTATTGTCATACAAAATATATTCCATATTATTCATTTTTGTAAGCAAATAATCTTATAAAACCAAAA
>NW_025363432.1:0-1033 GCF_016433145.1 Gracilinanus agilis
TCCTGTTGCTGTTCCTCTTTCTCCACTCTAAAAACCCAATTGGTTGATAGTTATCACATAAAAGATCTAAATAGATATTGCTGTTACACATGAGAGATGACTGATTTTCCATTGCTGGCAAGTTAGTAGCTAGAATTTTATGTAAAGAAAAAAAACATACCTCTATTGTTATTGTGTAAGTTTAAAAAGAAAAGAGAAAAAGGGAGAGAGAGGGAGAGAGGGAGAAAGAGAGAGTGAGAGAGAGAGAGAGAGATTCTGAAATTTTCCCTTTCCTTCCCTTCATGCCTGTTCAGCAGTGCTGTCAAATATAAATTAGCAAGCAAACAATATACTATATGAGCCAGAAAAAGTCTTCAGATTTGTGTCAAATGCTCTCCTTTGCCTGTAGCTGAGCCAGTAACAACTCTGTGGCCTGTGGGAGAGAGTGTGTGTGTGTGTGTGTGTGTGTGTGTGTGTGTGTGTGTGTGTGTGTAAACAGAGAACAGAGACAGATACAGAGTGAGGGGTAGCTAGAAAGAGGCAGAGAAAGGAAACAAGACAATGAGAGAGAGAAAGAGGGGACAAAGAGAAAAAAGACAGAGATATTAGCAGAAAGAAACAGTAAGAGAGATACAAAATGAGAAAAAGAGATGCCTGAAAGATATTTAGGGGAAAGACATATTGGAAATCCCCATTAAATATGGGCAGATAACACTGTTAATGATAATTATCATATATTACAGCTGATGGGAAAGCTAGACCTCATAGCTAAACAGGATTTCTCTGGGCCTCTTTAGATCCAAAAGTTCTTCTAAAGTCAGGTACTATGATTTTTAGTTTTGGTTAGCTGATAATATACTCTTGGCTAGATCCAATGGAAGAATGTATTGAAAGATCTTGGGAAAGCCTAGAATGCCAGATAAATATCAAGGAAATCTGTGTTAACTAAGATAAATAGGCTCTATTCAATAAGCATTTATTGATTGTCTATAAGGCATGCTAAATCATATTAAGTGATGGAGCTGATACAGGAGAACAAAATATTTTCCCCTTC
>NW_025363433.1:0-1197 GCF_016433145.1 Gracilinanus agilis
TGTGTATAAGAGTATATATATAGCTTTTATGATCTGAGACAAATCATTTATCATTGCTGGGCCTATATAAAATGAAAAAATTGGAATAAATCACCCCTCAGATCCCTTCAGTTCTGAATCTATGATCTTATGATAGTCTCACTGTACTCTGGCCTAATCAGACATTATATAAACTGTTCAGTTCTATGTCCCTCATTTTAAGTAGTACACTGACATTCTGGAGAGTCTCCAGGAGATAGAAACCACTATGAAAAAGAGCCTTGAGACATTTTTTAGGACTGATGAAAGGAACTGAGGATATTTAGCTTGAAGTTATAGAACAATGTGGAAAGAACAATAGTGACTCTCAAGTATTTGAAAGACTGCAATTGGATTACACTTGTTTGAATTAGAGCCAGTATATAAAACTAAGAGCAATATTAAGAATAGATTTAAAGTCTCCGTAACAGAAATTGTACTTACAATTGAAGCTATTTCAAAGTGGAATGAATTATCTCAGAAGCTAGTATGTTCCCCATCTCTAGAAATATCCAAGCGAGGTTCATTTATTTTTTTAACATTTATTAATATTCATTTTTAACATGGTTACATGATTCATGCTCCTCCTTTCCCCTTCAACCCCCCCCCGCACCCCCCCTACTCTTGGCCAGTGCGCATTTCTACTAGTTTTGTCATGTGTCCTTGATCAAGGCCAATTTCCAAATTGTTGGTAGTTGTATTGGTGTGGTGGTTTCGAGTCCACACCCCCAATCATGTCCACCCCGACCCATGTGTTCAAGCAGTTGTTTTTCTTATATGTTTCCTCTCCTGCAGTCCTTCCTCCGAATGTGGGTAGCATCTTTACCATAAATCCCTCAGAGTTGTCCTGGGTCATTGTATTGCTGCTGGTACAGAGGTCCATTACATTCGATTTTACCACAGTATATCAGTCTCTGTGTATAGAGTTCTTCTGGCTCTGCTCCTTTCGCTCTGCATCAGTTCCCAGAGGTCTCTCCAGTTCGCCTGGAACTTCTCCAGTTTATTATTCCTTTTAGCACAATAGTATTCCATCACCCGCATATACCACAGTTTGTTCAGCCATTCCCCAATTGAAGGACATACCTTCCTTTTCCAATTTGTTGCCACCACAAAAAGCGCAGCTATGAATATTTTCGTACAAGTCTGTTTATCTATGATCTCTTTGGGGTACAAACCCAG
>NW_025363434.1:0-1285 GCF_016433145.1 Gracilinanus agilis
ATAATGCTGCTCTCACATGTGAATGCATTTCCTTATTAACTATGCTGCAAAAAAGGGAAGAAAAATAAAGTGAAAAACAAGATGCTTCAATCTACTACACTCAGAGGTCTTCAGTTCTCTCCCTGAAGGTAGATAGCATTCTTCATCATAGACACTTTAGAGTTGTCTTGGATCTTTGGTTGGATCAGAGTCACTAAATCTTTCACCATTGATCATTCTCCATTTGTGTAATTACTGTGTACATTCTTCTTCTGGTTTTAGAAAGAAATAGTTTTGATCATTAATATTTTATGATATAATTTGAGATCCAGTAATTTTGTCTATTTTATTCTTACTTTTTTCACTAATTCCTTTGATATTCACTATATTTTATTGTTGTTTATTACATACATTGTTCAAAATGTTTTAGCAGAACACATTAACACAGTTAATGTGACCCAGCCATTGATAGTGCGAATTGCTCCAAGTATTTAGATCATCCATTACTTTTATACATATTATTTTATAGGTATACTTATGAGCCTTTTTGTATCACAATTAGGTCATGCATTTTAATAGTTACTTTGGAGTGATTTTTGCTTTTTACTGGCTTTTTCCCTTCTTTTTTTAAAAGTAATCTATAGAAATGTTGATTTGTTTTTTTGCAGATCTACTTTGAATTCTGAATTTCAGCTACTTGGCTGAAGCAATAAATTGTTTGGATTAGTTTTTTCATTATTCACTGGGGTTCTCTAAGTAAATCATCTGTAAATAAAGAGAATTTTGCCTCTTTGCCAATATATATTTCCTTAAGATTTTGTTCTTATCTGATAGAGTTGATATTTCTTGTTCAATGCCAAAAGATAATGAAAACATGAAAGCTCACTCTCAGTCATGTGAATGTTGCTCTGCTTGGCACTGTACTTTGCAAAGAGGATACTGGTGAATGGAGTGGATTGAATCCATTGTCCTCACCCTGCCATGTCTTTGAGCACAGAGAGAATGTCGTCTCATCTTTGTAACCGGGGCTCCCCTCATCCGTGGTCTTCTGGCACAGGTTTCCCTTGAACTGATTGGATATGCGTACCTCTGTTCACACTGTCCTCTCCTTCTGTCTCTGCCTTCCAGAATCCTCGATGGAGGCCCAGGTCCTCAAAGCCTCCGTAAAGCCCTCACTGACCCTTACCCCTTGTCTGTGAGGAAGAATCCTTCCCCTTTGGCTATGAAGTCAGAGAGTTAAGTTCTCCCCGTGAAAAGGGACCTCCAAGGCCTCCTACCCTTGTTTCAAAGGGGAAGAATAGTGAGG
>NW_025363435.1:0-1325 GCF_016433145.1 Gracilinanus agilis
GGGAAAAGGGGAGGGGGAGGGAGAAGAGAAGGAGGGGGAAAATCAGGAATAGGGCCTTGATTTGGCCAAGAGGACAAGGTGGGTAGAATCTGACAAGAAACTGGCCCAGAGCCAAAGCTCTGCTCTCAGTGGGAGGGGAAGCAGGAGGATCACCTGGGAGCTCTCCCATCCCAGAAGCCAAGTGCCTGCTGGAAGACCCCTTGGGCTGGGTGGAAGGAGGGTTGGAGGTCCCTCCCAGTGCTCCAGTGGGCTCAGCCAACCTCCAGGGAAAAATTCTCCAGCCAGGAAGCCCTTCCAGGGGTCCAGGCCAGGCTCAGGCTTCAAAGACAAAAAAGGGAGCTGCCAAGAGCACAGGAATGGTCTGAGGCCTGTAATTTTATTTGGCACTGCAATATGAAAAGCATAATGATTGACAGCAGTTTGGAACTTAGGATGAACCGAGCCTGGCATGAGCCAGCAAAGGCAAAAGTCAGTTGCTGGGAAGACTATAAATAGCATAATTTTGCACCAAAGTGGGTCTCAACTTTGAGAAGTGATTTTGGTGGGAGGTCTTGGTTGGATTTGGGTAGGCCAAGGTCAACTTAGGATACCAGCAACCAGCTCTGATCAGTACCACCCTTTCAAATCCTGTGTGAACTCTATGTTATACATCCTGATTAATTACTCATCAAGAAGCAGCAAAATCAATCGCCATCAAATCTGATTCAGGTGAAACAGCCTGGCTTTCAAGTTGAATCTGGCAGCCAAGCCACAACTGTCCAACTTGAAACTCTGATTACCTTCAATTCTCATAGCATCTGAGATTCTATAGCTTAAGCCAAGGATTCCTTTTCCCCTCCTTCAATTCCCTGCTCCCCTTCCCTACATTTATTACCATTAAAGCTTGAACTCACTTAGGTGAATGTCATTCTTTACCTTAAGGATTACAATCATATCCTTGAGTATTTGAAGAAAGAGAAATTATTGAAGTCAATTAGCATTTATCCACATCTTGGGGCCAGGATAAGCAGTCACAAGAGCTGTGTGATGGGAACCACAGTTTCTTCACTTGACTACTTGTTCTGGGACACTGTTATATTGAAGTTGGGTATAGCAGTTTCTTCACAAATATTCCTGTGGGGTCCTTAGTGTATCACTACCACAATCTGGTGTGTTACACCTAAGGATTTCGACTCACTCAGCTTCAGCTCCTCATACCATCAGAGGACCATGCCCCTTTATTATATAGCAGGCCAGACTGGAATCCAGGCCCTCCCCATGGCAGGCCTGGCACTCTCCCTTGGGGTCCCCAGTGGCCCAAGTGGGGCTCCCTTTGCCAGAGGGCC
>NW_025363436.1:0-1096 GCF_016433145.1 Gracilinanus agilis
TTACTTAAGAATGAGGAGCTCTGTACTGGGTCCTGGGTAACATTCCAGGATTAGATATGCTGGACTTCCTGCCCTCTTGGAGCTCACCTGTTCCTGGATTAGTGAATTTGAGAGGAGAGGCAAACAAAGGACTGCCTGAGCCCGAGGAGAAAGGAGAACAAATAAATTTTTCAGAGCTCTTGCTCTCAATTAATCCCTTCATCAGAGCTAGAGTTACCAAGACAGAGAAGAAATGCCCTCAATCAGTTTACCTTCTCATCAGAAAAAGTGGAATATACAGAATGTCCTGGATATACAAAATAAATGCAATGGACAGATGACTGGGTCTGCAAAGGGAAGAAAAAGATCAATTCCAGAAGTTCGAGGTCTCTGAGCTTGATTTAGGACCATCCCTGGGAAAATTTGGGAATGGGTGATTTAGGGATTTGTTGTTTCTACCCAGACCAACAAGTTTGTTTATAGGGCCTTTCTCTTTCTTTCCCTAAAGTGTCAGCCAGTAGAATGCTCAAATGCTCTGAAAACAGGTAGAGTTAATGACTATACCATAAGAGTGGAAACACTATTGTCTGCACGTAGCACCATTTTTTCAGATTTTTTTAATAGGTCCCAAATCAGTTCACTTGGCCTCAGTTTCCTTAGTTGTAAAAAGTGGGAGAGAATGAGATAATCTCTGAGGCCCCTTCCAGCTGTGCTGGGAATGAAGGGATTTGGATGAGAATACAAGACTATAATTTTTTTCTTTTAATTTCCTCAATTACATTGCTTTGTAGGGAAAACCTTTTAAGGATAAAAAAAAAAGAGGCCTGATTTTAAGGCAATTTGCCTGTCTGCTCCACTCCCACCTCCTTCAAATCATGTCACACAAAGTGGCTAAATAATCATAACACATCAGTCATCCCAGATCCACAAGCAAACACTGGGGCTGACTCCTGCTCCAAGACTCAGTAATTACTGGGGAAATCGCAGTGCCAATGTGACCATCAGCATGGGAGGACCCAGGAGCAGAGTTGTGTTTCTCCAGATACTGAGAAGCCCCTTTCCTCCTTGTACACACACACACACACACACACACACACACACACACACACACACACAC
>NW_025363437.1:0-2086 GCF_016433145.1 Gracilinanus agilis
TAATATAATTTAATATTTCTATGTAATATAATATAGTTTGATATTTAAATAAATAATTAATATTTGTATTCTATTAAAATGTTTCTTTATTATAATTAGTGATCAAGTTATTAAAGATTAAAACTGCACTAAGACTTTGGGACAGTGCGTGCGTGCGTGTGTGTGTGTGTGTGTGTGTGTGTGTGTGTATTATTGTTGCTGTTATTGTTTGTCCCGTGTTCCAAAGGCAATCAATGATATCACAGTGTAAGTGATGTAGAATTGCACAGTCTTCAGCCTCACTCTCTCTTCTGTAGTCATCAAAGTCCAGTGGCAGTGCCTAAGGCAGGATGACTGGTGATGGTCCAGAATGCAGTGGATTACCTCCAATCTTCCATATCAGACCAAACTCTAGGCAGTCACCAATGCCTGCTTCAGCTGCCCTTCATGATGGCTGAAACAAATTGTTCTCATTCACCCATTCCACAAGGGGAAGACTCACATGCTTGGGGTAGATACCCTCTAACTCACCTATACGTTTGAGGCCTGTTGGTTACCCTCAACTTGACTTATTTAGCCCACCTGCCAAGACCTTTTTTTGTTTGTAGCAATCCCACCCTACTGTGTGTACTTACATAAAAAAGAGAGTGGGTTATATTCACTTATTTAAAAGAAAGAAATGAAAATCTAAATCTAAAAAACATGCATTTTAGTACATATGGAAAGATGGCAGAGTTTGCAATAAGAGGGTTGAGCTTCAAATCCCACCACTGACAATGCCTGTGTGATAGTGGTTAAACAACTTCAACCTGAGTTTTAGTTTCCTTAGTTATAAAACGAGTGAGTTGTACTAGTTGGCCTCTGAGGTCGCCTTCACTTCTATATCCACAATCTTAATTCCTTAAGGGAAAAATAAAAAGTTTAATTTGCAAAAGAAACTCATCAAACATATTTCTTATGGTATATTTGGTGAAACAAAATGAAATTTGTCGGTACCTGTTACTTGCTAAAAAGAATAATAAGAAACTGAAATTTCCTATACTGCTACCAGGCTGATTCAATGAATCTTAAAATCTAGCTGTACCTTTAGTAGTGACCCAAGTTCTTTCTGAATAACTCCATTGAATTTGTTGGTTATATTGGCTCTCAAGAGTGTTGACTTCCATTCTTCAACATGGCCAGAAGAAATCAGAGTAAAATATTATATTCATTAAGTAATTTTGTTAATTAGAGGACAGTAAACACAAAACTCTTATCATCTGGGACCTATCCTCTTTCCTCTGAATGAGTTAAGCCAAGTGAGTGAAAAAGAATATTTACCCTAAGATAGCATCCACTACTTCAACATGTACTAAAATGGAATAGTTTATTTGAGTTTTGTTTGTTTTACATTTTCAGACCCTTAACTTCTGTGTATTGGCTCCTAGGTGGAAGAGTGGTAAGGGTGGGCAACAGGGGTCAAGTGACTTGCCCAGGGTCACACAGCTGGAAAGTATCTGAGGCTGGATTTGAACCTAGGACCTCCCGTCTCTAGACCTGACTCTCAATCCACTGAGCTACCCAGCTGCCCCCAGTTTATTTAAGTTTTAAGAGCAAGGTTTAACTTTTTGTTAAGACCTCTTTTATACTCTGGTGATATGTATGGATTCTTTCTTTTTTAATGAATAAAATAAAATATTTGGGGTCATAAAAAATGAAATATAGTTAAATGGTTATCAAAAATATTTTTAATTCAAAGAATCTGAATTAGAGCTTTCCCAATTTTTTGTTATAATTTAATTCCATTCAATTCCAGAAGCATCGTGGCACAAGAAAGAAGCACTAATCCTGGGATTAGAGGACAAGTCCAGTCATACAAGTTTGCAATCTTAGAGTCATTTCAAACACTTTGATCTCCCTCACCTCCTAGCGATTGACTGTATGACTATGAGTAAGTCCCTAAACTCTTTAGAAAGGGAGGCAAATCCCAATACTATAAATTAAAGAGAAGATATCAATCTCTGCTGGGAAAAGAAGTTACTCACTGGAACCTCACTATTCCAGGAAAATCACAGATTTGCTTTTAAAAGGGAAAAACAAAGTGGCACAAGAATATAGTCATTATGAG
>NW_025363438.1:0-1072 GCF_016433145.1 Gracilinanus agilis
CTCTGGTGGCAGAAAAACACCCACTATGGCTCAGCAGGAAAAAGGGGGAAGAAAAAAAAAAGAAAAAAAGGTTGTTTTTAGGTTGG
This sequence comes from Gracilinanus agilis, assembly GCF_016433145.1. Taxonomy (NCBI): domain Eukaryota; kingdom Metazoa; phylum Chordata; class Mammalia; order Didelphimorphia; family Didelphidae; genus Gracilinanus; species Gracilinanus agilis. Next base: position 87 of record NW_025363438.1, read on the forward strand.
TTTTTTTTTTTTTGAGTGCTCACTACTGACCTCTGGGGGCTAATTGGCCACACTACAATAGGGAAGGGTAAGGGGCATGGTTAGGGTAGGTGGTGGGAGTAAGGGGTGTGACTGTGTTTGCCAGGAACCAAAATGGAGAATATGGCTACAAAACAGGGCGGGTTTTGCTAAGGGGTCTAAAAGCCCTTGCAGCTAGAAACTGGGAGTTGAACCAGTTACCTTGCTTTCTGAAGCCCAAGTTGGGGCAGGGAGGGAGCTAGGACACAAGCTAGGGTGGGTGAAAAAAGTCAGGACCTCCCCACACCAAGGCAAAGAGCCCAGCAGATGTTAGGGACTCCTGCAAGGAAAAGGGGACTCCCCCTCACCCTGGGGCTGGAGCTAGTACTGGGAAAGGGAGAAGGAGAGGGAGTCTTTTAAACTTACCAGTCATGGAAGTGGTGGCAGGGATGGTCACTGAAGCTGTGGCTGTAGAGGCGGCAGCTCAGCTCAAGGGGGCCGGGGGAAACAGCGGGAGATGGAAGCTGGTTCAGAGGGAGCCGAATGGGATGGGCTTCACAGGGGGGTGTCAGGGGGTGGCCCATGCTTCCAGGTCTTTTTGGTGCCCACTGCTGCAGCTGTGGAAGCAGGCTGAAGGCAGAGGGAGGCTCTCAAACCCAATCTGGGAGCAGCAGCCAGGGTGAAGTCACACCCCTCCTCTGGCTGTCTCTGCAGTGGAGGCAGCCCAGTGGAAGGATTGAGGAAGTGGGAAGGGCATGTGGGAGGCACTGGGAGGGAAAGGCATAGATGTGGAGGAGGTGGGAGGCAGCAGGGGGCCCCCAAGCTGAGTACAGCCACTGGGCTCACCTGCAAAGGTTTAAAAAGGCAGCAGAAACTTCGGGGGTGAGGGTGCCAGGGCACAGATGGGCTGTCCAGCAGTAAAAGCAGGGTACTCAAGAAAATCCCCACTAGAGACTTAGTGGGCAAGCTGGGAACTAGTTCAGCCAGGG
>NW_025363439.1:0-1418 GCF_016433145.1 Gracilinanus agilis
TATATATATACAGCATACATATATATTAATTTATAATTGTCAACGTGTTTCATCTATTTTACCTCATTTAAGTCTCATAATAGATCTGTGCAGACAGAGCAGATATCACATATTCATTTCTAATAGATGAAGAAACTGAGATTCTGGGAGCTTGAGTGATTTACCTAAGATCACAAATTTAGCATGAAAGTGGCAGAGCTAAAACTTGAAACCAGATTCTTGACTAAAGTTCAAAGCACTTGGTCTGCTGCTAGTAAAAGGAAAGCAATTCACTTGCCTTTTCTAAGCCTGAGTTTCCTCACCAACAAAGGGGTGATAATAAAGTTATCCCTATCTAGCTTTCTATCAATTCATCTAGCCATCTAGCCATCTTTCTTTTTCTCTATCCTATTAATCCATCTATCTTTCCATTTAATTCTTTCTTTCTCTCTGTCTGTCTGTCTCTCTCTCTCTCTCTCTCTCTCTCTCTCTCTCTCTCTCTCTCTCTCTCTCTCCTTACCTTACTTGAATTGTTCTGAATACTAAAAGAGAGAATGGGGAATTCTTTTTTAAAGTAGTTTAAAATGTAATGATGATCTGCATTGGTAAAGAAAGTTCCTCAACTTGAGCTCCCTTCACCATTGAAGTCACAGGTTCAGCCAAAAGGCAAAACAAACAAAAGGTAAAACATTCATATAATTATTGTTATTATCATTGTTATTATTTTGCCCACCTACCTCCAAGATAGATTTGATGCATGTTATCAAAATAGTAAGTTTCCTCCCAAAATATGAACTAAGACACTTTGTTACAACAGATTTATAAATACATATCAGAGAAAATAAGTGTATGGCCAAATAAAACTCTCAGCAAAGGTATTTTTAAAAGTTCATTTCACTCTTCTAAATGCCTACAGATATACTCTGATTAAAGCTCATTAGTGTGACTAAGGTGTTTAATTTGCAATTAATATGTACCTAAAGAAACATCATAAAAACAACTATATTAAATGATAGTGTGATATCATCCAATTTTTCTCTACTTAATGCCTAAAACACCTTTATGCTTGGTAGTGTTTGCTCAGATGCTCTCTCCATGCTTCAATAATTAGTAAAAGCAAGATTAATATACTTGATAGAATTTTTGTATGTTTATTACTAATAATAAATGCCAGATGCCTAAAACTTCACTTAAAAATTTTATGTGCCATGCAACTCATCTGCTGCAAACAGATTGCAGTATGACTAATTACAAGACACAGGAAAAACAAATCAATAAAACAAAAAATATGAAGGTTCAAAATAAGCTTGTCAACTTAATTCAATGACATGTTTCTTCAGTGGAATTCTTTTCAAGAACATATTATATATATAATATGTTCTTGTACATAATAAATATATGTACTTGCTATATATATAGCAAGTACATATATTTATTAT
>NW_025363440.1:0-1791 GCF_016433145.1 Gracilinanus agilis
AATTTGGCTTCTGATAGTCAAAGTATGTGAATATTTCAATAATTCCTTTGTAAAATAAGCATTTAGATAATGATATGATGGTAAACTGTAGGACAATCTACTAGCTAATCTGTATTCAACTGTAGCTGACATATAATTTTCATCCCTAGAGTCAATTTTATAGACTGAATATTTAGCCTATCATAAGAGTGGCCCCTTTTTTTCTACTCTATTATCTTAGCAAGTTTACTTTTCCTCATTTTAGTTTCCCTCAATTCCTCCTTCTTTCCTTTCCTACAACCTCGCTTCTCTTCTTCCTTTCTTTGTACCTTCCACTCTCTCTCCTTCCTTCCCTCCTATTCTTCCTTCCTCCATCCTTCCTTCATTCCACTTCTCTTTCCTCCCTTTTTTCCTTCCTTTTATTCTTCCTTCCTTCTTTCTTTCCATCTGTCTTTCCTTCCATGTAAGCTGGAAGTTTTTCAGTAACTCATGGGAGTTCTGAGTTCTGCTATTTGCGTCCTGCTAGAATTGACCCCATCTTAGGCAATATAGTGGTCCCTGCTCACTGTGACTCACCCTATTGGTGTTGGACTTAGTGCAGACACTCTATCAACTTAGGCCCTACAGCTCAGAATTGCTGATCTTAAGTGATCCCAAAGCTTTTATCTTCCTGAGAGCAAAAATTACAGGTATAAAACATCATGCTTGGCTGATTAATTTATTTGTGATCAAATAAAGATGCTGAGCAAAAAAAAAGGATAAATAATACTTGTTGATAAAATCTTGGCATATAAGATACAATAAATGATATTAATCTCATATTTAACTTGACAGAATTCTAGGAATGTTGGGAAATTCCACTAAAGTTGGAAGTAGGAAATGCTGGGAATATTCATTCAAAACAGGCATTAAGATAAGGAGAGATATTTGTGTGGACAGAGACATGGCTTTAGAGAGAACAGAAAAAATGTATGACCTTTCTCAACATGTACCTGTACCTTCCATTGGAATTTAGAGGTGAAATCATATTCAAAGAAAGAAAAAGTAGGTTCAGTGAATTTCAGGAAGTGCATACCCCTAAAGAACCCTAATTTGAAGATTTAGTGTATATCAGGTAACTGAAATATAAAGATGAAATTGCTTTAATATTTTGAGCCTTAATTTATTCTTCTACTACCAGAAAATGAAAATATTTGACTATGATCACTAAGGTTTCTTCCCCCGAATTATTTTTCCCCAGAAATAAGCCTTATGCCTTCTTGTTTTTCATAACTAGCTGAATAAAAGGTAAAATCACATATTGTAAAATTTCAAGTTTTCCTTTCAAAGCCAGATCAACACATTTAAGTGTTAGAAACCCAGGAACTCTATTGTTAGAGCAAGAAAAGCTTAATTTAAAAAATGAAATCCAAACATTTCTTTGTTAAATTCTATAGGTGTTATTTAATATATTTCCTTCCTGATTCGCCATTTATCATGTATAAATAAGGGAGAGGTAACATACTGGTTGTGGGAAATATAAGTAAAGGTAATGAGGTCACCAGGGATATTATAAATAAACTAAGTGGTTTCTGGGAACACACACTGGGATTTATGAGAGACTTGACCTGGACATTGAAGACTCAAACAGCCAAGCTGCTCCTAACTGACAAATGACAGTTAGCTAACTGTCACTCTGGCCAGAGGCCTTGAATTCAACAGACAAGGTAACAGGATATAACTGGGTTTAATTATGAACAACTAAAAGGTGGGATAGGGATATCTACTCTAAATCCTTAAATCTAATGACATAACCCACAGGGAAAGGAAAGA
>NW_025363441.1:0-3885 GCF_016433145.1 Gracilinanus agilis
CCTTCCTTCCTTCCTTCCTTCCTCCCTCCCCCTTCTTTTCCTTTCTCTCTCCCTCCTTCCCTTCTCTCCCTTCTTCTTTTCCCTCCTTCCTCTCCTGACAAAATAATTTCTCCAAAAACTTGTTTTTTTCTCAGAAGTTCCATACCTTTAAGACATTTCATTAAGCATACTTAAAAGTTGCATCTTTTTTTTGCACTGTTGATTTATGCTCATTTGTAGGTTATTTTGTTAGTGTTGTTAGATATTTTTCATGTATAATTTCTTAAAAAAAAAACAACAACTTACCTTTTGTCTTAGAATTGCTATTAAGTATCAGTGCCAAAGCAGAGGCACAGTAGGGACTAAGCAATTGGGGTTGAGTGATTTTCCTGGAGTCACACAGCCAGGAAATGTCTGAGTTCAGATTTGAATCTGGGATCTCCTAACTCCAGGCCTGTCATGTATATATTCTTTCTACATATTAAGCACCTTGAACACCTAGCCCATGCCTTTTCTTTCTTTTGCATTTCCTCACACTGGTACAAGCATAGAGCCCAGTGATGATGACTTAATGTTTATGACTAATGATTTTTATGTTTCATTTCACAGGCAGGGAGCACTAAGCGTGAAATGACCTTCACCTTTCAACAGGAGGACTTAAAACGTGACTTTAATAAAAAAATATCCTATCAACAATTGTTCCCTTTGGCCATGGCAGAAGATGTGAGAACAGCTGACACCAAAAAAGCCCACAGAGTCCCTGAACATGAAAAAGAGAACACTCGATCCATCTGTCTCCTGGAACAAAAACGCAAAGTGGTTTCGTCAAATATTGATGTTCCTCCAGCAAGGTAAGAAGGAACAAAACACATACCTGATCAACTGATGTCTGTCAAGTGCTTTATTATGCAGGAAATATCTGTGGGTCTGGCCTAGTAATTAGGTGGAAAATACTCAGAAGTTCTGATAAACCATTCTTCTTCACTCATCCAAGGTGATGAACAAAAACCTCTTGCCAAAAACTTTCCTTCTTGAAATGTAGATGATCGCTCTATGTTTCTGAGAGCTTATGTAGAATAGGGACACTGAGGGAGCAATATTTTAAGATGAGGAAATTGTAGGAGGAAAAATAGGAAAATCTACCCTCTCAAATAGTGTGTAGAAACAGATATAGGCACAAAGGATAAATACATGTTTAGTCTTTTTCTGTAATGCTATGTTAGGCTTTGGGGTAGGGTTTGGATCTGTGATTTCATTGGCATTGGTAACATACAAGTAAGAAAACTGTCTTTCCCAGTACGAATTTTTATCTTTGCCGCAATTTATAGTCATAGAGTTGCCTGGAATGTCAGAGGGTTAAGTGACTTGTCTAGGGTCACATAACCAGACTATGTCAGAGGCAGGATTTGAACTTAGTTCTTCCTGATTCTGAAGTCACCCTTTTAGACTCTGAGCCATGTTGCTTCTCATTTATAGTATGGAATTCACTCTAAGGCAAGTTGATCTCAAAATCCGAGATACTTTATTGGCTTTATTTTATACTATTTTACCTACGAAGTGTCCAGGAGAATTGACTTAAATGATATTGCAACAAAGTTCTGATGTACTATAGATAGTCACAGTGGACAAAAAGAAGAAATATAAACTACATCCAGGTAGGAAAATGTGATTTGATTTTGATTGTTTAAACCCTTACCTTCTGTTCTAAGTCAAAAGAGTGGCAAGGAGTAGGCATTTGGGGTTAAGTGACTTGCCCAGGGGCACACATTTAGGAAGTGTCTGAGGCCAGGTTTGAACCCAGGAAATATGTAATTTTAAGATGCTGATGGTAGGATTTAAAATAAAAACTGAGTAATCAAAGAGAACAAATAGGAATCTCACATACTCTTCAAGCCACTACAACACAGATAGTTGCTTTAGTTTTAACATGTGCACCATATTTTGTTGCAAAAACTTTTCTAGCAAAACATTAAGATAATTTTTTTTAAAATTCTAAACAGATGCATTTCTGACAGCTAGTTCAAGGATAAGAATCTTTTAAAAAGCAACACATGCCCCTTTTGTATTCTCACTTTTTTGTTTCTAATAAAGAGATTAGTTTAATTCAGCTAAAGTTTCAGAAATTGGCAAAGATGATTACACATTGAGGTAGGGATGAAAACCTGAAAGATAATAGCTTGTTTTCATTGTTTGAACTCTATTTTGGGTTTAGTTCAAAATTAACTTCCCTAGAAGTTGTTTTTTGGTGTTCTACCATCTTGCCAAATTTGTAAGACTCTAAGATTTCAAGCCACTTTGTTTTCCCCATCTTTGCTGCCAAACTACACAAGTGTGTTAAATTCTCATATGCCTACTACATGTTTTTAACTACTTAGAATACTTCATGTGGCTTGTCTTTCAAATAAAGTCTATTTAAAGTTTTTCTTTAATTGATCAAATGTTTTTCCCTGAGTATTTGGTAACTACAAGTTGCTTTTACATCTTGGAACTATGTAAATATGGGTTGTTTAGTAGAAAATACAAGTTACATATTAGAAAAGTGAGACACTAAGTTTCACTTTTCTTTCCTTTTAAGCTTTTAAGGAAAGAAAAGAATAGGCTTTAATAATGTCAAGGAGTTAACTAATAATTCAACGGTACAGTATTAGAATTTAAATCAATTCAACATAATTTATATCATCTTTTTTTATTTGCTAATGCACCTTTGGTATTTATCTCAGGCTTTTGCCAATCTACAAGTATTAAATATGCTTTCTTACTTTAATGTAGTACTTACTGTTGTCCTAAAAGTCTCAGTGCAGTTTTAAGCCATTAAGTTGAATATAAAGCTGGCTATTTAAAGTGTTTTGCAAGCTTTAAAAGACCATATAAATGTCAACTATTATTATTATTATTGTTACAGGCACCACGATAGAAAGTGTTATGTTTTGAAAGGGAGGGAGGTAATGATGAAAGGAGAAGGAAAAGGTCCTTTCTTCAGTGTTCTCTGATTGTGTTTTTCCATCCTCTTTAAATTTACTAAATGTAATTAAGAAGCATAACAGTCAAGCTAGGGTTGTAGCAAGACTGGTGAATGATGTAGAAAAATTAATTAGGTTTTAAATCCATTAATGTACAGCAGAATACTCAAGTGACAAGATGTGATTTACACTTATTAATTCCTTAAGGGAAATTCTAGTTGAATTTTCATCATTTGGGGTTTCCAGTAATCCGACTGTTTCATCACTATGGTATAAATTTAATAATTTCAAGTTATGCAAATAGGATGGTGAAGTAAATTGATCATTTTCCCTGATGATGACAAAGCATAAAGAAATTGTTGAGTGTAATAGTCTATTTTCACATCATTTTTCTTTTGTCTCTAAAATTGTCACATGCTTTCATGTCCATTTTAAAAATGTTTATTTAGGACAAAATTAAACTTTCCTCTCTCTTCTGTGTAGATCACAGTTTTGTCTTAAGTAAATTAGTTTTCCTGCCTTAAGGAGACACTCTACATTTCATTTATGATATAGAGGAAACAACAAAACCTTTAGTTATTACTACAAAAGCATGACCATAGCAATTCCCCACTCAAGAAGTTTTAGTGGTTTCCTATTGCCTCTAAGGATAAAACACAAAATACTTACCTTTAGTATTAAATCCCATCACCATCCAGTCTGAACCCATTTTCTGAAACAAAATTCACATGATCTTTCACACACTCTATTACAGCTAAACTGGGCTGCTCACTTTTCTCTGTTTAAAACATTCTATTTCCTGCCTTCATGACTTTGTACAAGAGGTCCACAGGCCTAGAAATGCTTTCCCACCCTACCTCCACCTCTCATAATACCTACCTCCTTTCAAGTCTCAGTTCCCGTTTTCTCTCCTACAGACACACCTAACCTGGTGCCCCAAATTTTA
>NW_025363442.1:0-1763 GCF_016433145.1 Gracilinanus agilis
AAGAAGAAATTAAAGTAATGCAAGAAGAAATGGGCCAATTGAAAAAGGAGAACCAAAAACTAAAAGATGAAAAATCATGTATTGAACATCAGAATTGATGATCTTTAAACTAATGATTTCATAAAAATTCAAGAAACTATAAAACAATCAAATCAATTAATAAAATAGAAGAAAACATGAAATATCTTATTGAGGAAACAACTGCCCTAGAAAATAAATATAAATCCAGGAGAAATAATTTGACAATTATTGTACTACCTGAAACCATGATCAAGGAAAAACCTTGAGCATCACATTACAAGAAATTTTCAAAGATACCTCCCCAGAAATCCTTGAAAAGGAAAACAAAATTGAAATGAAAAAATTCACAGATCACCTCCAGAAAGAAATTCTCAATTGATAACTTCCAGGAATGTAACAACTAAATTTAAGAGCCAGCAAGAGAAAGAAAATACTTAAAATGGGCAGAAAGAAATCATTCAAATACCATGGACCTACAATCAGGTTCACACAGAACCTAGTGTCTTCTTTGTTAAAGGACTGAAAGGTATGGAATATGATATTCAGGTAGGTAAAAGATCTGCATTCACAACAAAGATTTACCTATTCAGCAAAACTGAATGTATTCTTTCACAGGGAAAAATGGACATTAAATAAGATAGAAGATTTCTAAGCATTACTGAAGAATGAGCCAGACTTAAACAAAAAAAAATGAAGTCCAAACATGAGACACAAGAGAAGCCTAAAAATGTAAATAAAAAAGAGAAAAATTTAAGAGACTCATTAAAGAAAAAATGTTTATAAGTCTACATGGAAAGAGGATTTCTTTAATTCTCAAAAAATTACCATTTTTGGCAGAGAAGATAGAAGGAATTCATTCAGAAAGAGGGTGGAGAAGTAACTTGATTATGATGATATATTTGTAAGTAGAAAGATATGGAATAATATGTATGTGTAATATGACATGTTTGCATGTGAATGATATATAAAATCATCAATCAAGGGCTGAAGAGAGGGTTGTACTGAGAGAAAATGGAATAGAGAGATAAAAGGCAATAAATTATATAACATCAAGAGTTATAAAAATAATATAGAGGAAAGGATAAGGGTAGTGATGGGCAATGCTTAAACTTTACTCTCATCATAAAGCGCTCAAAGGGGATAAAACAAGTATACTCTCTGGAGTATAGAATTCTATTTTACCCTACTCAGAGGGTATTGAATTCTTATCTTACCCCACAGAGAAGTAGAGGGGAATAAGACAAGGGAAGAGGAAAATAAGGAAGTGGGGTTCTGACAAAAAGTAACATACTGGTGAGGAGGAACAGAGAAAAGGGGAATAGAGCAAGATTTAAAAGGGATAATATGATGGAGGACAAAACATAGTACTCATGATGCTATATGTGAATGGGATGAACTCACCCAAAGACCAGACGCAGATAGCAGAATGGATTAGGACTGTTATGAGGAAGATTATTAAGTTATCATTTAGGAGACCTAACAGGAAGGGCTGGAAAATTCCACATGGGATGGGGAAGCAGGAAGTGAGGTTTTGCTTTCTGAGGTAGACTCCATGATGGTTGGGACAAGCTGTAACTGACCCTGGTAGACCTCAGAGCTAGTGGAGCTATACCCTGATTCCCTGGGATCTTGGAGAGTGGTGAAGGTTGAAAGCAGAGGATATAAATCCTGCAAGACAGCACTGAGTAGGGAAGTGGCCTGTGATCTGGTGGATAGCTTGTAGACTTCCTCTCCCTACTGGG
>NW_025363443.1:0-1864 GCF_016433145.1 Gracilinanus agilis
TTAGCATTTACCCTGGGGTCCATTATTCAGTCTGCAACTACTAGTCTAGGATTCACTTCAGGGTGGATTCTCATGGGAACAGGGAACAAGCACAAGCTTTGGGGGTCTCCAACGTACAAGCTATTTCTAAAACTTGGGGTTCATCAGATATCACTAGGCCACAAGTTTGGGGTCATTAGATTCCACGTTGTTACCCCCCCCCTTTGGTCAAGACTGGAAGTCGATGTTGGACTCTGCCACTAATGATGTGAAACCTTGGGGTACAGGTATGGGTAATTGGCACTTGGGGGCACTCCCCAGTGCCGGGTGCATTGACAGTTGTGCCAGAGAAAAGTAGACAGTCTTCTCTTGGCAAATTTTGACAAACACAACATTAGCCCTCTCCCCACCAAGTCTTTAAGTCTTTCAAATCCTTCTGTCCTGATGTAATACCTTTGGCCTCCTCTCTCCTGCAGACTTCTCTCCCTGTACAAGACAGCTTCATTGCTGCAAGAGAAAACTTAAAAGATCTCCATAAACACATTCTTTAACAGGACTAGATCAACTCCCAATATATTTACTCACTACAAAGATTATTCATATCCATGATTCTAACCTTACTCTTGACACCCCATATAATTAATTCTATTCGTATTTATTCTACACCCATTATAAAATTATTTAAACTACATGATCAGTAAGAAAAATTGCCTTAATTTACCAAAATATCATTTAAAAACCAACCCTACAAACTATAGAAATATAAAAGCACAAATAAATCCACATCACAGTAATCAGGGCTTATGAATCTGAATGTAGCCTTTCCTCTGTTCAGTGACCAAAAATTAAAATATCATCTAATACAAAGAAAAATTCTAATTAAATATCCTATGATAGCAATCTCAAAATCATATTAAAACCTACATGACAATTTCAACTTCAAAACAATTTTAAAAAGTCAAATTTTTAAAAAATCTCAAAATTAAAATTGACTCCAAAAATTCTCTAGAGATTGAAAATGCTTCTAAGTTTTCCTAATTTTAAAACCTCTCATACACCCTGCTTTGGGGAGGTTGAGATGCTAGGGATTTTCAAAACTGTTTTCATTCACCTTTTTACTACTTAACAACTCTAATCATGTTTAAATAGCTTAGACTTTCACTCCTATTACTTTGTGGGGAAAAATGTTGCAACTGAGTCAGCTAATGTAAAGTCTGTAGATAAAAATTCTTGTGAAAATAATTGTCTTGTTGAGGCAGTAACATGCTATCTCTTTAACCAATTTAGTTTTGGGTACACTTTTCAATTTTCGATTATCTATTCATTGGCAATAAAGGCTCATTTACCATTGAACTTATGCCTAGTCAATAGGCTATTTCAGTAGCATTCCTAGGCACAAAAGTTTCCTTATCTCATTGTTTCCTGCCTTTAGTCTTCAAGTTGTATAAACTTTACTGGTAAGGGGAGAAATTCAGTGTACTATCTGAACCTTGTTAAAAATGCTACTTAGAATCTACTATTTATATATGTATTGCTTCTCCCTTTTTTGACACATGTTTTGCCAGGTTTTCCTTATGACCTAAATTCTTCCCCCTTTTAGGAAAAGGGACCTCTAATCTGCAAACCTCATTCACAATGGCTAAAAATTTCTCTTTGCCTTCACAATTTCCATTTTCTAGGCCTTGCCTTTCTAAGGCTTCCTTTATCATATGATTACAGAAAATTGCTATAACAGGAGAAAAGTGGGAAGTAACTTAAAATAAGGGAGAAAAGGCTCCCATTATTTGGAATATTTTTTTGAGTATTTTTTCCATTTTTAACATTTATTAATATTCATTTTTAACCTCTTTACATGCTTCATACCCCTACTTTCCCCTTCACCCCC
>NW_025363444.1:0-1387 GCF_016433145.1 Gracilinanus agilis
CTGCTTTTTTTGCATTTGTTTGCCATGTTTCTATGCCCTATTACATGATCTCTCTTTGTGAATGTTCCGTGTTCTGCCAAAAAGGTGTATTCCTTTTTGTCCCTATATATATACATTTATGTATAAATATATACAAAACTGGGGTGGGGGAAGAAGGTAATAATAAGAAAAATAGGAAAACAAACAAAAAGGCCTGCAGAGGCCTGGACAGAGAGAGAAGGTTAGAAGGCTAAATAAATGAGGCTACAAGCCATAAGGCCCAACAATCAGATAGGCTAGAGCCTACTTAAGGTAGAGTCTTGGAAAAACGCCAAAGTAGGCCTAAGGAAGTCAGCCTAACTTACCCAGGTGACCATTCTGAGTAGAAGCTGCTTGAGGTCTCCTCAGAGATCCTTCAGTGCCAAGTTCAAAGCCAGAACCCCCCCAACAGGAAGTAACCAACATTCTTGAAGAGAAAGTGTCTTTGGTCACTTCCTATGGGTTCACCTCTAATTCAAGTGGACAAATGGCAGCCTCTACACTGATTTGGACTGCCCAAAGGGCAGTCCCTAGTTCTTTATTTGTTACTTATTGTCATGTGTGGGTAACTCATCTCCCCTCCCCACTAAGGGAGGTGGGAATGACATCATCTCTATACCTAGGTTAAGTAGAGTTTGACTATGAATGGGCTAGAGCTAATTCTATTTACACAAAGGGGAGAGTAATGAATGCTGGAGGGGATGTGGCCAAATTGGGACATTAATGCATTGCTGGTGGAGCTGTGAACTGATCCAACCAATCTGGATGGCAATTTGGAATTATGCCCAAAGAATGATAAAAGAATGCCTGCCCTTTGATCCAGCCATACCATTGTTGGGTTTGTACCCCAAAGAGATCATAGATAAACAGACTTGTATGAAAATATTTATAGCCGAGCTTTTTGTGGTGGCAAAAAACTGGAAAAGGAGGGTATGTCCTTCAATTGGGGAATGGCTGAACAAACTGTGGTATATGCTGGTGATGGAATACTATTGTGCTAAAAGGAATAATAAACTGGAGGAATTCCAGGCGAACTGGAGAGACCTCCGGGAACTGATGCAAAGTGAAAGGAGCAGAGCCAGAAGAACATTGTACACAGAGACTGATATACTGTGGTAAAATCGAATGTAATGGACTTCTGTACTAGCAGCAATGCAATGACCCAGGACAATTCTGAGGGATTTATGGAAAAGAACGACACTCACATTCAGAACGAAAACAACTGCTTGAACACTTGGGTTGATGAGGACATGACTGGGGATGTAGATCTGAAAGGACCACACCAATGCAACTATCAATAATATGTAAATAAGTCTTGATTGATGACACATGTTAAAACCAGTGGAATTGGGAATTAGCTATGGGGAGG
>NW_025363445.1:0-3052 GCF_016433145.1 Gracilinanus agilis
AGAGACAGAGACAGAGACAGAGACAGAGACAGAGACAGACAGAGACAGACAGAGAGACAGAGAGACAGAGACAGAGAGAGAGAGAGACAATGTCAGAGAGAGAGAGAGAGAGAGAGAGAGAGAGAGAGAGAGAGAGAGAGAGAGACTGGAGGGAACGGGAGCAGATACAGCCCTTAGATATAGTGGAAACTGGAAATTGTTATCAGAGTAGCTACTTTCCTGGATCCTAAGTATCAAGTATCTCCTGAGTCCACTTTGGGTTCATCCCCCTGGCTGTCTATACCATAAAAGAGATAAGAGAAGAGATTAAGTTCCTACATTTGAGTGGCTCAAGTGTATCATGAACCTTAGGGGAAAAAGGTTGAATCACCAAGATCAAGAGTTTGGAAATCAGCAGTAGAATTATGGATTAGATGGCTTGGTTTTTCCTTCTGTGCCTAAAAACCTCCAGTGGTCAATCAAACTGACAGTATTAATGAAAAGAAGTCTCTTAATTGAACATTTGCAAACTGGGCTAATCTTGTATTCTTTCCTAGAGCAAACAACTGCCTCTTATGAATTGTGGATTTATGTTCTTCAAGGGAATATTTGTCTAAAAACAGTCCCACCTGTTTTGTCATATGTATCACCTTAGAAAAGTCATTTCTCTTTGGCCTTAAATGCCCCATTGAATGATTTGGGTGATTTGGACTATGTGACTTCTAAGTCCCTTCTAGGTATGACATTACAATATATGGATCTGATAGAATAGAGTTCTATTTATGATAGTCATTAATTTTGTGATATAATGATATAAGATATGTAGTCACCATATATTTTGTGATAAAACAATTATATATTATAATTCATAGAATCCCATTCAATCAGACCAACAAATCTATATTCTACTTTATTATGACATGAGCAATGTCATAAAGCAAGGATGACAATGAGCAGGTATGGATAACAGTATTGCTTTTAACACTTGCTCATTATATGATCTTGGGGAAGTTACTTCTTTATGAGCTTTAATTATTTTCTTAATAGATTGGAAGAGGTTGGACAAGATGTTGTATAATGCCTCTTCCGGCAATCTCTCTTCTGGTTTCAAGTCCTCCACCTCTAACTTCTTCCTAGGCCTCTATCTAAATATCCTATCAGTAGCTCAAAATCATCATGTCCAAAAAACTCATCATCTTCTTCCTTAATCTTGTCCCTTTTCCCAATATTCCCATTTCAACTAATACTACTACCATTTTCTCAGCCATGTCTGTTGGGAATATAGTGCCACCTTTCTTCCTTCTTCCTCTTCTTCTACCGCCTATGTCCAATCAGTTACCAAGCTGTGTAATTACTCTTTCTGCAACACCTCTTGCCTCCTTCCCTCTCTACTCCAAAGGCTACTTACCCAAATTAAGGCTCTCATTCCCACTACCCTGAACTACTATAAGCACTTCCTAATTGGTCTTCCTGCTGTCATTCTTTTCCCTTTCCTAAACATTCTTCGTGCAGTGACCAAAAGTCTTCCTTCTTAGGAGGCTCAATTTATCATCCTCCACTCAAAAACTTTAAATGGCTCCCTGTTGGTTTTCATCTAAAATACAAGCTCCTCACATTAGAATATGTGGTCCAATATAATCTGGCTCTCATTTCCCTTTTCAGATTTGGCTCCTATAATTCCCTTCAAATTAGTCCTATATTTCAACCTCTCTAGGTTAGTTCACTAAACTCAGTATTCTGTCTCATACTTCCACGAATTTGCACAAATAAACCAATATTCCAATTTGTCCCTTTCCATATCTCCATTGTTCAGACTCCTCATCATTCTACAAAGTCAGTTCAGGCTTCTACTCCCATGTAAAGACTTTTCTAATTCTACAACACTCCCCCTAACCTCCCCCCCCAAAAGTGTTCTCTTCTGAGATAATTCTAGAATACCTTGACTATATCTCTCTTTTGCCCCATTACTCCCTATTTTTTCTTATATTTATCTGAGTGTTATGTTCAGTAGAATATACTCCCTGAGGACATGCACTATTTCCTGTTTTTCTCCTTGTATCTCTAGTGCTAATCATGGTGGTTTGAACATAGTAAGTATTTAAATTTTTATGAATGAATAACATTTCTGCTTAAATATTCACTGAATGGATAAATGAACCCTTTCCTCTTTCACCAAAAGACACAAGGGACCTTTAAATGATCAGTATGACAATTTCTCCATGTGAGCTCTTTTTGCCAATGCACAACTAAGTTTATATAAACTTATATAAGTTTATATAAACTAGAAAAATGTCTTAGTCTAGTTGGGTCAGAATTTGAAACCAAATATTTCCTGTATCTTGCTAAAAATGTTTTAGCAATCAAATTAAGATTGCTCCAGTAAGTCCTGGGCACACTATACCCCTGGTCCACTAGGTGTCAGTGCTGAGGTGCAAGTGTGTTGCCCTACTTTCCAGTCAACAGAATGGGTCCACTGTCAGCAAGCCCTGGATAGATACTCAGGCAAGAAATGCACAAGAGGAAGGGGAAATACAGTTTAATGGGAGACACTAAGGCAGACATCATTGGGTCATTTTATATTTGAGGAAATGGAGGTCCAGAATCTTTGCAAAACCTGAGAAAGGTCCTAGTACCTAGATCAGAGCTCTGGGTCTCCTGACTACCTCTAGCTCAATCCCTGATCCATCAACCTACTCACTTCGTTTTACTAACACAACAGAGAACCAAGATGAGTGACAGCAACAACAGGAAGCTGGTGGGAGGGGTGGGAAGAGGGACTTGCTGTTGACTGCAGATTGCTTGCTCTAGGGTCCCCTGAGATTTCTTATGTGGAACTAGGTCACTTTCTCCCCAAGGAAGGAATGAAGTGAAGAGTGAGAGATGCTGTTCGAGTAAGCATCCTGGAAACACGTTTGTGCCCTTGACATTGGATTCCTTCATATTTGCAATCACAAGGCTTGGAAAACCATTCAGGGAGAAAAGACTTCTAGAAGGATGGAGATCCTGGAAGCCTTCACTACCCTTGCATCTGAAAGAGAGAGAGAGAAAGAGAGAGAGAGAGAGAGAGAGAGAG
>NW_025363446.1:0-1689 GCF_016433145.1 Gracilinanus agilis
GCAGATGTGTGTTTTGTGGAGCCTCCCATAGCCCTACCTAGACAGTCTAAATCTTGTCTCCAGGGGCAGACAGTGAATCATCAGAGATTCAGTTGTTGGAACAATGCTCTGAACTTTGAGTTTTTCCTTTGACTGAAGATCCTACACCTCTTTCTTCAATTAGTCAATCAGCCAAAATTTGGACCTAGATCTAGCAATTTTAAATCTGTCATGTCTGCCCTAGTATCATTACCTAGTACCCTCTTGCCTAGACCTCTCTGTTTTTCATAGAAGGAAACTGAGGTGTAGAGAAGGAACTAGCCCAGTGCCACAGAATCAGAACAGAGCAGAAGTGGGATTTGAGTAGAGATGCTCTGACTAGTTGTCATTACTATCATGCATTATCATTAACATGCATTCATTAAGTACCTACAAGGTGCCAGACACTGTGCTAAGACTTGGGATACAAAGACGGAAAAAAATAGTCTTTATCCTCAAGGAGCTCACATTCTAACTGGGTAGGCTGCATATAAGTAACTAATGTAAGGATGGGATTTTGTGCAAAGGAGATAGAACCAAAGGAGGAGAAGCAAGTTGCTGGCAGTTGCTGGCAGTTGAAACCAGTGGAGGATTCTGGGAAATTTCTCCCAGGAAGACAAGGAGAAGAGGGTCTTCGGGCTGATGGCTGGGAGAAGTGAAGAGGGAGAAATCCCAGCTCTGATCCGATTTGGTGGGTTTCCTGAAGATCTTTCTCTTGAAAATTAAAACCGAGATTCCCTGATCACAGCCATTTCATCACAACTCATAATTCAAGACTACAACCATCTAGTCAGCTAAGATTTTGGACTCCATTGGGTATAATCTCTTTGTCTCCTTCACCCATTGTCCATCCTTGCTAAGAGACCCTTTTCAGTCAAAGCTTACAATTATAGGAAAGGATAAAAATAGAAAATAGAAATAGAAATAGAAATAGAAGAGGAAGGGGGTGGGGAGAAGCTTAGGAGTTGAAACCACTAGGGTTCATACCTAAGTGACAGACCCCAAAGGAATAGCGAAGAGGGCACCCCAAAATCCCTCTGCCCTTCACCCCTTTCCACACTAAGTACATGCAAAACATATTATGTATATATGTGTCATATATGTGTGAATGGATGCATGAATATACTCACAGAGCAAATTGGAGGCAATCTCAGAAAGACAAGTCTAGCAATGAAGAGGACAGAGGAAAGCTTCCTTTGGAAAATGAGCTTTGAGTTGTCTTAAAGGAAGCAAGGGACTATCTATATCTTTAGGCAAATGCAACTTGGTTGTTTGGAGGTATACAGGTAACCCCAACACTAGGAACCTTGAAAATCAGGAAAACAAACAGCAAAATCCATTCAAGGTTAATAATCAGGTTTTCAGGTTTTGAGTTAGGAAGACCAGTAGAAAGATAGCTCAGAGCAATTCCTAATTCTGTTCTCCAAGCTAAAGATCTCCCCATTCCTTCAATTAAGGAACACATGGCCCTTCTTGATATTCCCAGTTAATAAAGTTCTCCCTCCTCCAATTTACCTTGCATTTGAGTATTTTATGTATATTTGGTAAAAAAACATATATCTTCTCTATTAGAATGTATATGCCTTTGGAGCAGAGACCTTTTCACTTTTGTCTTTATATTCCTACTCCACAGAAGTTACTTAATAAAAGCTTGTGGGTTGATTGGATGAT
>NW_025363447.1:0-1137 GCF_016433145.1 Gracilinanus agilis
CATTCATACACACACATTTCCAGCTCTTCATGGAATCCATTTGGGAATTTCAGGGCAGAGACTGGAATGGTTTGCCATGTTCTTTCTTTACTTCATGTTACAAATGAGAAAATTGAGGCAAACAATGTTACTGTTCCACTCAGGGTCACACAGCAAATGTCTGAGGCCAAATTTGAATTTTAGAAGATTGGGTGCTCTATCCGCTTGACCACCTAGCTGCTTTTAGGCACTTATTCTTCAGTTATATTTCTTAGAGCCTTATCTTTCTTCAAGGTCTCTGGAAGCATCATCTCCTTAATGAAGCATTTAATTTCCCCAAATTTGGAGGCTTAAAGCACCCTGTCTCTGTCTCTGTCTTTCTGTCTCTCTGTCTCTCTGCCTCTCTGTCTTCTCTCCTCTCCTCTTCTTCTCTCTCCCCTCTTCTCTCTCTCTCTCTCTGTCTCTCTGTCTGTCTCTGTCTGTCTCTGTTTCTGTCTCTGTCTCTCTGTCTTCTCTTCTCTCTTCTTCTTCTTCTCTCTCTCTCCTCTCTGTCTCTCTCTCCTTTCCTCTCCTCTTCTTGTCTCTCTCCTCTTCCCTCTCTCTCTCTCTGTCTCTCTGTCTCTGTCTCTCTGTCTCTCTCTGTCTCTCTCTCTCTCTTTCTCTCCCTCCCTCTCAGTTGGCCAACCTCTTCCCTCCCCTCAGCTTACTTTTCCTGTCTGCAAAGAGAAGAGTTGGGACTCCTCGGACCCTGGCTCCAATCACTTAGGCAATCATCAGACATTTATTCAGCCCAGGCTATTCACCAGATGCTGGGCTCAATCCGAAGGTATAAAGGGCAACAAAGAAAGCCCCTGCCTTCATGGAGTTTGTATTCTAATGGCAGAAACTGCATGTACGTCACTAGATAGACACCAGATGCACACAAAGTAGATGGGCAGCAAAATGGCGATGTGGATAGAGTGCCGGAGTCAGGAAGATTCATCTTGATGATTTTAAATCTAGTCTCAGACATTCACTAACTGGGTGACCCTAGGCAAGTCTCTTACTCTGTCTACCTCAGTTTCCTCATTTGTACACTGAACTGGAGAAGGAAATGGCAAACTACCGCAGCGCCTCTGTCAAGAAAACTCCCAGTGGGGTCACCAAGAGCCGGATGAG